>NC_091084.1:62962500-63125000 GCF_032405125.1 Capricornis sumatraensis | reverse complement strand
TTTCTGTGCTTGACAGCAATGCCATTGTTTGGTTATTTCCCGATGGGAAGGCTGGCAGTCTCCTTTGAGACTGATGCCAACTGAGCTCTGTGTATCAGCCAGTAGGAGTCACTTGGAGCAGATGGTCATCATACTTCCCCACAGTCCAAATCCCTGGTCTGGGTGGCAAAGTCCCAAGACCACACCTACATACATGCCAACTGTCCTTATTTACTAAGATACTTCTTCTTATTTGTTTAGCTTAATAAATCATTTCCCCTAGTATCTTTCTAAACGACTCCTGCTCTTATTTCAGTTTTCTTTGATGTATCTTCCCATTAGCATTTCTCCCCTCTATACTTATCCTTTATTGCCCATATTACTAAAATGTGTATTTTTTAAATCTAAATTTCTGCTTGATTCCAAAAATATTTATCTCTAACTTCAGAGATTTTATATAGTTGCTGGTGTATATGTTCCAAGTTGAAATTTTATTCTAGTGAGAAAGTCAATAAATCATTACTCCTACCATTTCCATTCTTCTAATTTTAAACTAATAAAGTCAAATTTTAGATATTTTATCAAAAACAAACAAATGAATGAGCAACTATTTTATGATTCTAAGGAGCATTTTAATGGACTTACAGTGGATAAAATTTTCAAAAAAACTTGAGACCTAACTGAATTACAGAGTATGTAGCTTAATTCCTAAGAGGGTTAAAGGTTCATTAAATGCTTAAAAAAATAAAGTCACATAGTTCCCCACTCTTGGGGATGTACAATTAGTGAGAATATCCTAAGCTAACTTGTTTGACAGTAGTGGTGAATTACTAAACCATGTCAGTCCATGTCGTATCATATTCAAAAATATAACGTTCTGGTAAAAAGTTGGTTGGGTCCTCCTATTATGATCATAATATAAACAGGTTTAAAGAAATGTCATAACAATTTATAGTTAATTTTACTTTAGAATTATCTGGAATATCTAAGGAAGTCTCCAAATGACAGGGGTTTACAGGGAGTTTTATTCCTGAAAAGTGATATCTAAAATAAGTTGTTATGAAGTGAGATACACTATTGGACTTAAATAGACTGTATTATGAATTTTGCATAAAGTGAAAAGACCTTTCAAAAGCAAATATCCTTTCCTAATGTTTTCGGGAATCAGTATTTTAAAAATATCTAGCATACTTAAAATGACATGTGCTTGTACTTCAGGGAAAGGAACTGCCAAAGCATGAGAGAGAAAATGAGAGTGGCAAGACACAATCTATGCTATCAGGCTGGAGTTACAGTAATTTTCTTTCAAGGAACAGAGGCATCCTGAAAAGATCACAAAACTCACAGGGCAAAAGAATAGGCTCCTCTGGGCCTGGAATGGCCAAGTGACAATGAACATGGTTTTTAAAGTTTTTTAAAGTGCATGTTTTTAAAGTTGTGTGATTTGGAAACAGTAGATCAAAGATACTACATAGTCAAAACTTGAGTTTTTCTAGTGTGCCCGTGGCCAGGGCACATTTCTGTTTCCCTAGTGTTAGAGAAGCTGGGGTATGATTTGTTGGGCATTTAGGTGATAACAGAGTCCATCCCAAGGAAAGTGGACATAAAGGCATATATCATTTAATTATGGCAGCCAGGCTCATCAATATTTCTAATGACTTAATACAGGCACTAAGGCTGGTGAATACAAACTATCCAAGCTGGTAATTAGAAAACACTTTAAAAAGGTATGACATATTACAGGGAAAACAATGTCACTGGTGCATGAAAATAAACATTAATAAAAACAAAGCAATAGGCTGCTTTGTACTTAGCAGAGATTTATGAGAAGACATATTTTACACAGTACTAGAATTATAGATTTTTCGTTGCTTAAGAGGAGGACAGCAAATTCTTAATTCAGGCACCTTTTATGATAAACTTTTAAAATGAGAAGAAACTTTGAACATCCATAAATAATATATTTTTCTTACCCTCAATATTAGCATAAGATAATACTAATGTTAGTATAACTGTGCCAGTCATTCAGGATAAGATAAATTATTTTTATATATTTAATTTTGATAGCACCCCATGGTATGTGGGATCTTAGTTCCCTGACCAGGGATCAAACCCACGCCCCGTGCATTGGAAGGGCAGAGACTTAACCACTGGACTGCCAGGGAAGTCCCAGGATCAATTATTTTTATATTTTTATTTTAAATTTATTTATTTTAATTGGAGGCTAATTACTTTACAATACTGTAGTGGTTTTGCCATGCATTGACATGAATCCACCACAGGTATACATGTGTTCCCCATCCTGAACCCCCCTCCCACCTCCCTCCCCATCCCATCCCTCTGGGTCATCCCAGTGCACCAGCCCTGAGCACCTTGTCTCATGCATTGAAACTGGACTGGCGAGGATCAATTATTTTTAAGCAGAGGATTCCTGTAGAATTACACATGGAACATTCATGACAGAACAAAGGGAAAGACTAAAAATAATTCTCTAATTTTGCTTTTTTTTACTACGGGGAAACATGAATGGGGAACAACTTCTTGACTTGATTACTTGGGAGAAGGATTAATGCATTATGTGGGCACGCTAGGTAAAACTTCTCTTTGCTATTTGGTTTCATAGGCACCAGAATATAAGATTAATTTCTTAACATGTATAGTCATTTAAATAAAACAGTATAAAGCAATTTTGCTAATTTTCACCGAACAGAATGATGGATAAAAGAAAGTCACAAGCTGTTATCTCACAATAAGAAGATGGGATATGTTACATAATATGACATGGGCTTGTTATTTAAGATCTTTAAATGTTATTTTTTTATTAAAATGTTCCACCCTTGTTGTCAACATATCATTAGCAACAGAATGAAAAATCAAAGCTTAATCAGTTCATCTAAAATGTTTTCCTATGAGGTGAGGTCTTGCACAATACCTTGTGACACATGACTGCTTGACAAAACATGTGCTGGATATTGTAAGCAGTGCTGCAGTAAACACTGGGGTGCGTGTATCTTTTGGCATTATGGTTTTCCCTGGGTGTATACCCAGGAGCGGGACTGCTGGGTCATACGGCAGCTCCAGTTTTAGTTTTTAAAGGAACCTCCATACTGTTCGCCATAGTGCCTGTATCAATCTACATTCCCATCAACAGGGTAGGAGGGTTCCCTTTTCTTCATATCCTCTCCAGCATCAATCGTTTGCAGATTTTTGGATGATGGTCATTCTCATCAGTGGGAGGTGATACCTCATTTTGGTTTTAATTTGCATTTCTCTAATAATTAATAATTAATGATGATGTGCATCTCTTCATGTGTTTGTTGGCTATCTGTATGTCTTCTTTGAAGAAATGTCTATTTAGGTCTTCCACCCATTTCTTGATTGGGACTGTTTGTTTTTTGATATTGAGTTGCTTGAGCTGTTTGTATATTTTAGAGATTAGTCCTTTGTCAGGTGCTTTGCATGCCAATATTTTCTCCCATTCTGATTGGTGTGTGAAGTGAAAGTTATTCAGTCATGTCCAACTCTTTGCGACCCCATGGACTGTCCATGGAATTCTCCAGGCCAGAATACTGGAGTGGGTAACCTTTGCCTTCTCCAAGGGATCTTCCCGACCCAGGAACTGAACCGAGGTCTTCCGCATTGCAGGTGGATTCTTTACCAACTGAGCTATCAGGGAAGCCAAGGTGCTTGATACAGGTGAACCTATCTGCAAAGCAGAAATAGAGACACAGACACAGAGAACAAACACATGGATACCAAAGGGGAAAAGGAAAAGTGGGATGAATTGGGAGGTTGGGATTGATGTATATACACTACTATGTATAAAGAGATAACTAATGAGAACCTATTGTATAGCACAGGGAACTCTTCTCAGTGCTCTGTAGTGACCTAAATGGTAAAGAAATCCAAAAAAGAGAAGATATATGTATACATACAGCTGATTCACTTTGCTGTACAGCAGAAAACAACGTAACACTGTAGAGTAACCACACTCCAGTGACACTGTTTTTTAAAGTGCTGGATAAAAAAATGTAAACGTGGAGTAGTTTTTAGATTGACAGCTTTTAACGTCAAAATGGTCTAGTCTGGTTGAAACACACAGTACAATTACCACCCATGAACCCTTAGATTTATAAACTGAAGTTCCTACAAGTCTATCTATTTCAACAACCATTAACCTCTTAACTATATTACTATACAACTCAAACAGATCTTATTGCTGGAATGATAAAGAATGAACGTGAGTGAGATCCACAAATTCAAATAGAGGCTGGATGTTTTAATAAATCCTTGAGGAATTTACTTAGGGGTAGACTCAACCCTGGGGTGTCACCCACTCCTGTATTCTTGTCTGGAGAATTTCACGGAGAGAGGAGCCTGGCGGGCTATAGTTCATGGGGTTGCAAAGAGTTGGATATGACTGACTGATTAACCCTTTAACTTTTCTAGACTTAACCCTAGGATGGAGCTGTGAATACTCTCTGAGATTAGAAGGTGAAAACTAAGTTGAATAACTTGAAGCTGTTTGGAAGACTTTCAAAACCATATAGTAAATTAACAATATTAACCACGGCGTGACTTGGAATTTACATGAAATTTACCAATGACATTAAACATAAAATTGCTTTAACAGTTTCCTGAACTTTGGTGGAAAATGATAGTGACTAGCTGGGCAAAACAAATAACTCTAGACAGGAAACTCAGAGCAGTAAGTCAAATAGTTTGATTTCTTATCTAAAGCCAAAAAAAAAAAAAAAGAGAGAGAGAGATGCTTTTCTTGTATATCATCTGTAATATTAATAAGAAACTGTGTCACATTTCTGTTTTAAAATGACATATCTGGCACATATTTTTATTAGAAATACAATAAACTGTTAATCTCCATTTCCACAAGCCATTTATTTTTTTTAAACCAAGGCATTTCCTTTTCTTAGACCAAAGTTTGAGCAAACAGTTAGGCCTGGCATCTTGGTAATGAGTCCTATCAAAGCCCAGGATTCTTTTAATCACATTCAAGTGGCATTTGGAAGTGCTTCACCTCTGACAAAGGTTAGTGAGCATGTGTGCACATGCGTGAGTGTTTCCAACTTCAGAAAAGGAGCACTGAAGAGGGATACTGAATAACCCTAAGAGCCTATTAACCAGTACTCCTTGCCATCTCCGAAAAGAAACACGGAAAGCTTAAGAGCGTCTGTAAGGGTGAGTGGAAATAAAGATGTGTGGCATGTTGTGTGTAAGAGGAACAGTATGCTTATTAGTCTGCTTCCAAGTGACAAGCTGCTGTTTTGTAGTACTGTTACTAAAAATACTGTGTTTGGTGTGATAGATGTGAAAAAACTCTACAATCTTATTCAGAAATAATTCACTGAGGTAAAAATGCAACCAGGACCTTCCCTCTTTCACTAGCCTTAGACTTCCACTTTTTTCCTTTAGAAATTTCTCCCCACTGCATCCTAAAGTAGACCCCAAACTCAAGGGCTAATTTAATTAACCCCTTCCAAGGCTTCCTCCACTCTGGGAATAGCAAATAGATACCGATTAAACTTCTCAGTACATTATAAAGAGGAAACATATCAAGTAAGTAACTCCATGGACTATACAGTCCATGGAAGTCTCCAGGCCAGAACACTGGAGTGGGTAGCCATTCCCTCCTCCAGGGGATATTCCTGATGCAGGAATTGAACCAGGGCCTCCTGCACTGCAGGTGGATTCTTTACCAACTGAGCTATCAGGGAAGCCCAAGTAAGTAGAAGGTGTGCTCTTAATTTCTTTGTATCCCTTAAGATGGCACATACTATTTTAAAACTCACTTTTTGGTGCTATTTCTAGACTTCACTAGATTATCAGATTCTCTGAAGGTTGAAATGAGAGAAGCATTCCAGTCTCAATCTGGTTTGGTATACTCTTTATCAGTAATAGCTTATGTCAAAGTTGAAATAGCTTTTTAATATTTCTCATTAATTGATATTAATGTTTCATCTATGTCAAAGGATAGGCAGAGAATCAGGTCAAATAAACAAATTGTTTACATACGTAAGAACTGAGGTCATAGAAATACAGAAGAAGAAAGAGTGAGGGAAGAGTTTATTATATACAATATATACAATACATACAAAACTTAAAAAACACCCTTCCTGCTTTCCCATTTTTTTTTTTCTTCTTTCCTTTCCTTTCTCAACAAACATTTATTGAGGGACTACTATGTACCAGCCAACAAGCTATCTGGAAGTTCAAGGAGTCCTTGCCCTTAAGAGGCTGATGATAATCAAGAGAAACTTTAGCAAATGAGGAAAGACTGAAGAACATGTACTGCTCTGGCTGAATTTTAAGGGCTAGTCAGAGTTAGGCAGAGTTGGAGAAGAACAATACCAACAAATGCAAAGTCAGAGACTGGATGTGACAAGGAGACTGGGTTGTTTGGTGCAGCTGAAGTTTATGATTTGTGTACGGAAACAGCCAAAGATAAAGATGGAGCAGTCGGGAGGAGCCAGCACGCATAAGGCTTTCATGAAGTCAATGGCAAGTCAAGAAGGGTTTTAATTGTGGGAAGTGATGCAATCAGATTTATCTCCTGAAAATATTACGCTGGCTTTACTGATAGATATCACTGTTGTGGGGCAGATGTTTGGAGGGGTACAGAGGGAAGGGCAAAACTGGAAGCTGGCAGACCAGTCAGGGGGCTAGTGAAGCAGTTCAGGCAAATGATGATGAGATCCCATCCCCTAAGCAGGCAAAGCTGGAGACTGTTACTACTATCTGGAATCACTTCTGTGGTCCGTTTTAATCAACCTTCCATACCCTTCAATATTTGCTCCTTAAAAGTAAAATCTTATCTTGGGACTATAGGGAAATTCACATCCAATCTACCCAAAAGATGTACTGCTGACATAATTTTTCATGTCTCTCTGCATGAGGAAAGAGATGCTGAAAGAAATGAAGATTTGGTGAGAAGTTGGATGTGGAGTGTAAGGAAAAGGAAGGTACTGAGGATAGCATAGGATAGATGGATGATGGATGGACATACCAATTCAGCAGATGTTTATTAAACCCCCCACTAAGTGCCAGATATTATCATGGGTACCAGTTTCACTTATGTTGCAGGTTGGTGGGCTGGGGGAATGAGTAAAGAGAGGAAAAAGAACTTTGTGAGCCATAGTGTGTCCGTGCTAAGCTGCTTCAGTTGTGTCCGACTCTTTGTGACCCTATAGACTGTGGCCCTCAAGGCTCCTCTGTCCATGAGACTCTCCAGGCAAGAATACTGGAATCGATTGCCATGTCCTCCTCCAGAGGATCTTCCCAACCCAGGGATAGAACCAGCGTCTCCTGAGTCTCCTGCATTGGCAGGTGGGTTCTTTACCATTAGTGCCACCTGGGAAGCCTGAGCCATGGTTAAGAGGATAAATATTAACTTCTTTGGGAAGCCACTGGAGTGTTTTGAGCAGGAGAGATGCATAATCTGATTTAGCAATTGTTCAGTTGCTAAGTTGTATCTGACTCTTTGCGACCCCATGAACTGCAGTACGCCAGGCTTCCCTCTCCTTCACTATCTCATGGAATTTGCTCAAACTCATATCCATTGAGTTGGTGATGCCATTCAACCATTCATCCTTTGTCGTCCCCTTCTTCTCCTGTCTTCAATCTTTTCCAGCATCAGGGTTTTTTCCAGTGAGTCAGCTCTTCGCATCAGGTGGCCAAAGTACAGGAGCTTCAGCTTCACCATCAGTCCTTCCACTAAATATTCAGGATTGATTTCCTTTAGGACTGACTGGTTTGATCTCCTTGCTGTCCAAGGGATTCTCAAGAGCCTTCTCCAGCACCACAATTTGAATACTTGGTGATAAACGATTATTTTGAGTGATATATGGCAAATGAAAAGTGGGCATGCAATTTAGGAGGCAACTGCAGCAGCTCTGGTAAATGATTAACAGTGGCAAGATGTGTGGAGGTTAGGGCCAGGACTTCAGCTGCAGAGGCGTGAGAAGTGGCTAGATTTGGAGCATGTGTTTATTCATACAGAAATACCTCAAGCATACAGAAAACTCGGAATATATCACTAAAGGAAATACATATATACTTGTCACTAAACTTCATCACATTCTAACATCTGGTCACTTTGCTTCTCAATAAGACAGTGGTGAAGACCCTTATGCACTCCACCCTAAGCCATACCACCCCAGAGGTAAGCACTGAAGTAAATCTGACATTTATTATTCTTATGGGTGGCTTTAACTACAGATAAACATAAAAATATCATATTTCATGTTTAAAATTTTATATAAATAGTATCATAACACATATATCATTTTGTACCTTGTTTTAATTCATACAAATTTATGATTTGGAGATTTACCTGGTTGATACACATAGCTCCAGCTCATTTGTTTTATATTTCTTTCTTTTTAAAACAATACATTAGCACATTTATTCTGAACTGCTTTACAATGCTGTTTCATTGTGTGAATATATAAAATTAATTTATCTAAGACATTTATGTTGTTTCAGTTTTTCTGTCTTACAAAAACTGCTGCCTTGAACATTCTGTTCTTCTTCTTGTGCCTATGTTGAAGTTTTTCTAGAGTGTGTATCCAGAAATGCAATTTGGGTCAAAAGATGTAACAGTATTGATATTAGCAAGGTATTGCCAACTTGTTCTCAAACATAGTGTAGCATTTTATAGTCACACTAGCACTGTATGGAAGTTCTTGATTCTCTAAATTCTCACCAATTTACATGACTGCCAGACTTTAACATTATTTTAGTTTTCATTTTCCTGAGCTACTAGTGACTTTGAACATTTTTTCTCATTACCTCTCCTGCGAATTATATATGCTTGATTTTTAATTGATTACTTCTTTTATGACATACTCATTCTGGGTGTTAATCCTTTACTGGCTGTGTGTGTTGCAAATTCTTTAGTTTTTACTGAGTTTATGATGTCCTTTTTTTTTTTGTTATCAACCAGATCAAAATGTAACATAGTTCAATATCATTGCCTTATTTTTTCTCCCAGATGTTTTAAAGTTTGTCTTTTCACATTTAATCCTTTAACAGGGAATTATTTTTTGTATATATAATAAATATTTTTCATACAGATAACCAATTACTCCACACCAGTCCTTCCTTCAGCTCAGTTCAGTTCAGTTCAGTCGCTCAGTCGTGTCCGACTCTTTGCGACCCCATGAATCGCAGCACGCCTTACCCTACTGATATTGTGTAATGCCACATCTGACATTTTACGATTTTCTATATTTGAGGGGGTCTGTTTTTCTAAGTTCTTTCTTGTCCTCTATTGGCTTATTTGTCCATCCCTGGGCTTTTAGATTGGCATAACTCTTTAAGCCTTAGGAGAAGATTTAATATTTGGTAGGATAAGTCATGCTCCATGTTCTTCTTTAAAATTGTCTTATTCTTTGCTTTTCCACTTAAAATAAAGGTCAGCTTTTCAAATTCTAAGGAGAACTGTGTCAGGAATTTGGCTATAGTTGTGCTGAATTTTCCATTTTTATGATACTGAGTTTTTTAAAAAATCATTTTAAAAATCATTTTTATGATACCTATGAATATTCCACCTAAAAGGTTTTTTAAAAATAGTTTTGAAACTTTTTTTCCAGAAGAAAAGTGGTCCATCTTTTGCTAGTGTTAATCTCAGGTGCCGTAAGAGCATGCCCACACTGCAATTAACCAGTCTGTGTGACCCCAGGATACAGCCTCTCTGTGCCTTGATTTCCTCCCCAGTAATGGCAACCCACTCCAGTATTCTTGCCTGGAGAATCCCAGGGACAGGGGAGCCTGGTGGCCTGCCATCTATGGGGTCACACAGAGTCAGACACGACTGAAGTGACTTAGCAGCAGCAGCAGCAAACTGAGCAAATGCTTACTGGGCTTCCCTGGTGGCTCAGATGGTAAAGAATCTGTCTGCAATGCAAGAGACATGGGTTCGATCCCTGGGTTGGGAAGATCCCCTGGAGAAGGGCATGGCAACCCACTCCCAGTATTCTTGCTTGGAGAATTCCATGGACAGAAGAGCCTGGCAGGCTAGAGTCCATGGGGTCACAAAGAGCTGGATATGACTGAGCGACTAACGTACTTACTGAGGTCTATGACGTATTAGAACTTCATGATGTGTTCTATGATGAGTTAAAGAGATGGGAATACCAGACCACCTTCCCTGCCTCCTGAGAAACCTGTATGCAGGTCAAGAAGCAACAGTCAGAACCCTATATGGAACAATGGACTGGTTCAAAATTGGGAAAGGAGTATGTCAAGGCTGTATATTATTACCCTACTTATTTAACTTATATGCAGAGTACATCATGAGAAATGCCAGGCTGGATGAAGCACAAGGGGGAATCAAGATCGCCAGGAAAAATATCAATAACCTCAGATATGTAGATGATACCACCACCCTTATCACAGAAAGTGAAGAGGAACTAATGAGCCTCTCGATGAAGGTGAAAGAGGAGAGTAGGAAAGCTGGCTTAAAACTCAACATTCAAAAAACTAAGATCATGGCATCTGGTCCTATCACTTCATGGCAAACAGATGGGGAAACAATGGAAACAGTGACAGACTTTATTTTCTTGGTCTCCAAAATCACTGCAGGTGGTGACTACAGTCATGAAATTAAGACGCTTGCTCCTTGGAAGAAAAAGCTATGACAAACCTAGACAGTGTGTTAAAAAGCAGAGATGTTACTTTGCTGACAAAGGTCTGTCTAGTCAAAGGTATGGTTTTTCCAGAAGTCATGTATGGATGTTGAACCATAAAGAAGGCTGAGCACCGAATGACTGATGTTTTTGAACTGTGGTGTTGGAGAAGACTTTTGAGAGTCCCTTGGACTGCAAAGAGATCAAACAAGTCAATCCTGAAGGAAATCAACCCTGAATATTCTTTGGAAGGACTGATGCTGAAGTTGAAGCTCCAATACTTTGACCACCTGATGTGAAGAGCCACTTTATTAGAAAAGACCCTGATGCTGGGAAAGACTGAGGGCAGGAGTAGAAGGGGATGACAGAGGACGAGATGATTGGTTGGCATCACTGACTCAGTGGACGTTAGTTTGAGCAAGTTCTGGGAGATGGTGAACGATAGGGCATCCTGGTGTGATGCAGTCTACGGGGTCACAAAGAGTTGCACATGACTGCGTGACTGAACAACAATGATGGGTTAGGCACCGTTTCTAGCACTACGGATAGAGCAGTGAACAAAACAGGCCAAGGTTTTCTCCCCTCACGTAAATAGCTCGTGTGAAGGACTCTTCAGGTCTGGCACTAAACATACAGAAGCAGCTGCTGAAAGTTGATATCTGAGACCTAAAAGAAGCAAGCCATTTGGATATCTGGCAAAACAGTGTCCCTGATAGAGGGAAGAGCGATGCTAAGGCCCCGAGGAGGTGGATGGCTTGGTGTGCTCCAGGAACAGTAAGGAGGCCAGCACATCTGAGGTGAAAGGATCCAGGAGGAGAGTGGGGGACGAGGACAGACCCAGGGTGGACAGCAAGACCACGCAGGTCTTACAGGCCGCTCTAAGGACTTTTATGTTGAGTGATAGGGTTGGGGGTTTTGGTGAGCAGACTAACATGAGCTGATGAATACTAATTAGCTATTATTATTATTCTACTTTTGATTAGGTATACCTGGTGTATAAGAAATGTACTGAATACAGGCCATTAATTTAATGGTGATAATAGCTAATACAGATATAATGTATATAAGGCACCAGGCACTTTACATGGTTTAAGTCATTAAATCCTTTCAACAACCTTTTTACATACGAGTTAACTGCAATATAGACAGGCTAATTAATGACCAAAGTTACATAAATGGTGAGTCAGTTGTAGGTCTGAGATCTTATATCTGGCGACCCTGTTGATTCTCTATTAGTTTTGGATGCCCTTGGTTGTAAACAATCACATTATCTGATGGTAAGTAAGGATAGCCTGGCCTTGTCTTTTACAGTCCTAATTTTTCTCCTTTTTTGGGGAGTGTGTTATTAAAATAGTGTTTCTAGTAACAATGCTAAATAGGATTGGAGAAAATGGACATGCTTACTTATACCTGACTTTAGTACAGATGTTTCTAAATTTTTGCCATTAAGGAAAATGTTTCCTCTTTGTTCCCGAGGGTCTTATCCTCTTATCAGGATAAGAACTTTTCTTCCATGCTCAGTTTCCTAGAGAAATTTTAGAAAAAATATTCCCAAGAAAGAGTACTGAATTTTATACTATGCACTTTTCTACATTGTGATATTGAATCACTCCTGTTTTTACAAGAGAAACCATAGCTAGTAATGTGTGTGTGAGAGAGGATGAATGGCCAAATTCCATCCAATAGTGTTTTATATAGGATTTTTGTACCTATGATTATAAGTGAAACTGGTCTATAGTTTTCTAGTTTGTTTTGTTCTATTCTTGCTTAGTTTTGATACTTGTTTTATAATATGAGCTTTTCCTTTGTCTGTTCTCTTTGTTAGAAAGTCATCATTGAAATACACATATTACCTTGAGTTGAGGAGGGTTTAGGAAGTGAAATGTGCTGTGCTGTGGCTAGTTACTCAGTTGTGTCCGACTCTTTGCGACCCCATAGACTGTAGCCAACCAGGCGCCTCTGTCCATGGGGATTCTCTAGGCAAGAATACTGGCGTGGGTTGCCCTGCCCTTCTCCAGGGGATCATCCCAACCCAGGGATTGAACCCAGGTCTCTCACATTGCAGGTGGATTCTTTATCAGCTGAGCCCAGTGAATACTACTTAATCTTCTCACACATAAAGTAAAAGGTTAGAACATGGTGACATCCTGATTCTTTCAGCCTTTAAAATTTTATATAGTTTAAATGCAGAGATTCTGACAATGACATATTAAATATTAGCGGATGAGGAATTCTCTTCTGTGGAAGTCTTCAGAAAAAGCTAAGTTGTTTCTGCATATTTCAGGGACATGCATGTCTGCCTAAAGGCTAGAGAAAGGAGAAGCAGATCATGAATGCAGGGAACTAAACATGGACACGGAACTGAACGACCAGGGAAATCACAGGGACTAGAGACAAAAGCCTGGCTTTCACCACAGAAGACATTTAAATGAGCCCTGTGAGAAACGTGCTATCAGAAAGATACTCTGGCAGAAAGGAGAAATCAGAACCCATACATTTCTTACTCTTTGAGGACTCAGACTTATTGGGCAGAAAGCAGAAAATTTAAAAACAAAACAGAAAACAAAAAACCCCCAATACTTCTGATGTAAGAAAACCTCCGCGGAAGTGAACTGCACAACAGGACGAGGGCACAGCTCACATCTATCTAGGTCAGGTGGTACCTTCAGGCAAGACAGTCAAGGACTTTGAAAAACCAATGACTGCATCCCAGGCAGCCTGAAGGGAAGACCACTGTGACAGGGAAGAGAGAGTGCTTTTGAGTGAGAATGAGCTAGCCATGTCCTGAGAAGAAGGCAGTTGCTTTCCCGAAGGTTTCAGTATGCTGAAAAGCTCCAGGTTTCTCCAGAGTCCAGAAAAGGCCTTACGGTAACCCCTGGGAGCCTCTGTTATTCACCTCGGGGTGAGCTTCATCGCAAATCCAATCCTCCTTCCTGCAAGTGCTGTCGGGCCAGCAACAAAATTGGGAGAAGAATAAATATCAACCAACCAATATGCTTCCAGGATGTTTCTCCATCAATATTGTAACAGCCGTAAGGGTTCACAGGGGCGTCCTAGGTGGCAGTGTTAAAGGATCTGCCTGCCAATGCAGGAGACACAAGAGATGCAGGTTCCAACCCTGGGTTGGGAAGATCTCTGGGAGTAAGAAATGGCAACCCACTCCAATATTCTTGCCTGGAAAATTCCATGGACAGAGGAGTCTGGCAGGGTCACAAAGAGTTAGACCAAACTGGGCACACACACACATGCATGCAAAAAGGTTCACAGATGCCAACAGGGAATAAAGCAGCTTAAATGACTCTGATGATGGCTAATAAAATCACGCATATTTGGTTTTCTTTTCTAGTTGCAGGAGCTGCTATGTGGTTAAATTTATGTTTTTTTTTTTTTGAGTACTTTTTCTCCTTCCTTTTCCCCTCACTCATAATTTCGTCCCTCTTTTTACCCTTACTCCAGGGAACTTGTTTAAATACATGTAAAAGCCTCCAAATTCTTATGATAGACTATAACCAGAGATTAAGTAATGGATGTTTCAAAGATCATTTGTTAGAATTAGAAATCACTGACAGAGGACGTAATTTGGAATAATAGCTGTGTGGACATATATAAAAGATTTAGGTCCAAGTTGCAGGGAGAAATGGCTCTCAGAAAAACCAATGCGATGATATGGGGCCATAGATAACAGCTACATTTTTTATCATATTTTTCTTCACTGTATAACTAATCTGTGTCTAAGCCTTGTTGATTATTTATTAGAACTGAATTGCTGCGTCTCACTTTTAATATAGTTTTGAAACTTTCATAACCTTACACTTACAATAACTACATCCCCGACTCTTTTCTCTGCTTTTACCAATATCTCTTGTAACATACCAATACTTCTACCAGACTAACGTTTAAGTGCTGCTTTTAGCATACAGCATTGCCAAGACCTTGCAATGACTCTCCACATCCCCTTAGGTTTGCAAGGCATTCTGCAAATCATTCCCATCTCGGCCACTTTCCCCAACACAAGGCTTCTTCAGTCAGGCAAGTTTCTAGACTATTCAAGCGCGCCACTGGCATTCAGACTTCCCTGCCTTTACTTATGCTCTTCCTTTTCAGGAAGACCTTCCTCTCTCAACGTTTTCTTAACTCTACCATGTTTCAGGTTTGGCCTAGTCCTAGTACTTTCTTTATTCTAGAACTAATTGACTTTCCTTGCTGACCTATAATCATAGACTACTCTGTAGAATTTACATTTATTTATATGTGGCTGTTTCTTACCTCCTAGCCTTTTCCGCCCTGTATGTAACAGAGATAGTCTGACAGCGAGGTTGGGGAAGACACTAATAATACAGTTTGAAAAGTGTTAGTCGCTCAGTCATGTCCCACTCTTTGTGACCTCATGGACTGTAGCCTGCCAGGCTCCTCTGTTCATGGGATTCTCCAGGCAAAAATACTGGAGTGGGTAGCTAGTCCCTTCTCCAGGGGATCTTCCCAACCCAGGGATGGTACCTGGGTCAAAGTTTGGTGTTTATTAAAGTAAGTATCAACTAGAAATCTATGCTATGAGATCTGGGTTTACTTTGCTGAAGAGGAATTTATTTAGATGTATAAGAGAAAGAGATACTATTAATAATATTAACTACTACTGTGATGGAACACAAAGAATCTGTTCACTGCAGAAAAAGAAAACAATTGGAGGATGTTCTAAAATTATCTTTAGTTGCTTATCTCTAAGAAAATTTATAATCTGTAATTGTAAAATATTCTGTTTTGCATATTATAAAAAACCTTTTTTTTGGATAGAGTCCAAATATAATTTTAAGTCATAGTTTTTATGCTTTAATTTGCTTTGTCTTGAAGAAAAATTGTGTGGCATTAAATATAAAGAAGGCTGTCACGACTTCATGTTAACTTATCTCCCAACGTTATTTTCTACTACCTGGCTCCTGGGTTGCTTGCAAAAATCATTCATCCTTGTTAAAGAAGTAAACCTCTTATGCCACTCACTCTGGAGCACACTACAGAGAGTTGCCTATGAGAGAAGCAGCCAGATTTAGAGCATCTCTTCTTGTGACTTTTTCTTTGGGGTTCATATTTAAAATCACCGCTTCTTTCCTCTGTCCATGGTGATTTAGTACCAATGGCAAGTCTCTCTGGAAAGGCAATCACACTACCTCCTCAACGGACCTCAGTTTTGGCTGTCTGGAGGATGACTCTTGGAGTGACCCCAGGTTACCCAGAATGAATTTTAAGCAGGCAATGAAATGAATATCTTATGATCATCTCAAATATATCCTATGTGTGATGTAAAATTGCATCCAGTACTTCCCCTTGATTCCAGACAGAAACATACCTTATTTTTCCAGTCCTTCAACCTCTTCCCCTCCACCTTCCGTTTTCCACACTCTGTGGCTTGTACACTTACTTCTGTTCCTCTGCTTTCCCCACCATGAGGATCAATGCTTAAAGGCTATTCACACAAGTCACTTACATGAGGCTCCTGGGTCATCCTTTCTAACACAGCCCCTGCTAATATCCAAAGTCTCTCATTCTCTTATACCATACTAGCTTTTGGCTTTTATCTATGTTAACACAAGAACTGTCTGCTTTGTCTTAAAGTTAGTATTTGTATTAGCTGCATGGCTTCCTCATTTGATTGTAAGCTCCTTAAATGAGGTTATATCGTATCTATCTTTCTATGTTTATCTTTCCAACCATGGTTTCCAGAGCATCACATGCATATGTATGCATATATACTCACTAAATGCTGATACAGTTAAAAATGAATAATATATATTCTTCAGAGTCTGAAAATAAAAGAAAATCTGTAATATGTCACTCCAGCTCACTAAAAGTCCAACCTTATTCTGTTAAAGGAAGTTAAGAGGTTCACTGTCAACAATCATCAACCTCAAACTTTATTTTCCTGTTTCACATTTGTTGGTAGTATAGAAGCTGCTGAAGTGGCATTTTGAATTAAAGCAGTATTCTTACATTTTATTCAAGTCTGGAATGACTAGCATTTCAATATTATTTAAATCTGCTTATGCAAAAGTCATGGACAACTTGCTTCTATTATTAAGGCACCATAAGGCATAATTGTATCTAAATGATTCAGGAAAAAACACACACCAAACTGTTTTGCTGAAATCAACTTATGTAGTTGAACAGTTATTGTGTACTATTAAACAGTTGGCACATTTTGCATTTTTGGCATGTAAAAGCCAATTTGGGTTTAGACTTATGCTGTTTAAATGATGCCAATGTGTACTTCTCACCTTCTTAAATATATCAAAATTCCTCAGGATGCCAAACAAAATCTATCCTCTGGGAGTAAAATGTGCCAATAGTTTAATGGTACATGGAAGCATTACTGGATTAACTTGAGAGAGGAAAAAAGACCTTTTTCCCAGTAACTGACTAAGGTCTCATAAGTGAAAATGAATGATAACTCTGGAAAGTATCCGATGAGTTTAAGGCCAGAAAGGCAAATCAGACAATCTAGTACAAATTTCAGAATGATGTCTATATAATTCCTTCAACTTTTACAGCTTCTAGGTATAAAATCTGGTTTCTTAAATCTTCTCTTTGCAACTGTACTTGCTGTTTTAAAGCTTGAGAGCAAAGCATGTCTAAGAATTTGGAAAGAAAAATTTTCTTCATTGTCATTTTCAGAATTTGGTCTATGGTGGTAGTGATTAAGGAAGTGGGGACTCTGTGAGTAAAGAGTCAGATAAGTACCTGCTATACATTCAAAATAAAGAGAAATTTTGATACTAATCATGCAAATTATGGATTTGTTTGTGGTCTGGGAAGTACATACTTATTTTGCACACACAAAAGAGGGAGTTTAGCAAGCAATAAACATAACCTAAGATAGGTATGTGAACATGTCACATTTGAATATCACTATCTATTGGTATTTAGGGCATCTTCCCTGGTGGCTCAGAGGTTAAAGCATCTGCCTGCAATGTGGGGGACCTTGGTTCGATCCCTGGGTCAGGAAGATCCCCTGGAGAAGGAAATGGCAACCCACTCCAGTATTCTTGCCTGGAGAATCCCATGGATGGAGGAGCCTAGTGGGCTACAGTCCATGGGGTTGCAAGGAGTCGGACACGACTGAGCAACTTCACTTCATTTCACTTCACTTCAGGTGGCTCAGATGGTAAAGAATCTGCCTGTAATTGAGGAGACCCTGGTTTGATCCCTGGGTTGGAAAGTTCCCCTGGAGAAGGGCATGGCAACCCACTCCAGTATTCTTGCCTGGAGAATTCCATGGCGAGAGAAGCTTGGCATGTTAATAGTCCAAAAGGTTGCAAAGAGCTGGATACAACTGAGCGACTAACACACACACACACACACACAGGTATTTTAACTTGTTTAAAAACTCAAGTAGGAGGATCGCCTGGAAGGCTTGTTATAATGCAGATTGCCGGGTCCAATGCCAACAATTTGCGTTTCCACAAGTTCCTAGGTGACGCTGATCCTGCTGCTTCTCTGATCACACCTTGAGACCCTCTGTCCTAGAACGTCAGGAGCAGGTGAAGTGACTCAATCAAAAGAGGAGATGAGATGTGGTCAGATGAAGCAGAGTCGTCCCCCCTTACCTGTGGTTTTACTTTCAGTGGGTTCAACTTGAAAATATTAAATGGAAAATCCCAGAAATAAGTAATTTGTAACTTTTAAACTGCAGACAATTCCACATAGCATGACAAAATATTGTGCCTTCCTGTTTCCTCCAGCCAGGGATGTGAATCATCCCTTTGACCAGCGAACCTGGCCCATGAGTCACTTAGCAACCCTCTTGGTTCTCAGACTGGCCATAGAGGATATCACCATGCCTGTGTTCAGGTGGCCCTTATTTTACTTAACGGCTCCAAAGCCCAGGAGAAATAATGCTGGCAATTCTGAAGAGAGGCCATAAAGTGCTCCCTATAAGTGAAAAGGTAAACGTTCTCAACCTAATAAGGAAAAAAAGTTGTATGCTGAGGTTGCTAAGATCTACAGTAAGAATGAATCCTCTGTCCATGAAATGCTGAAAAAACAACAAGAAACGTGTGCTAGTTTTGCTGTCCCAAGTCAAACTGCAAAAGCTGTAGCTACCATGCAAGATCCATTCTTGGTTAAGATGGAAAAGGCATTAAATTTGTACAACAGGATATCTGGAGAGAGAGAGAGATCATATGTATATTACTTTTATTACAGCATATTGTTATAATTGTTCTATTTTATTATTGGTTATTGTTGTTCCTCTCCTACTGTGCCTAGCATAGAAACTTTATCTTAGGTATGTATGTAACAAAAAAACATAGCCTGTATAGGATAGGTTTCAGTACTATCCTTGGTGTCAGGCAGCTCTTGGAGGCCTTGGAAAGCATTCCCTGCTGATAGGGAGGGACTGCAGTATTCAGTGAGGAATCCGGGGCAGCATGTGACGCAGTGGGTATGGGCCCAGGCTGCGGCAGTAGGGATGGAACACTGTCTACCTGAACATGGCCCCTGTGCTGGCTCTGAGAGGTGACAGAATAAGGGGGTTCAGAGCCTGTGTTATGAATGAGGGAGGTGCTCCACTGAGTAGCTTTTTAAAATTAATTTATTTTTTAATCTAAGGATAATTGCTTTATAGTACTGTGTTGGTCTCTGCCAAACATCAACATGAATCAGCCCTAGGTATACCTACGTCCTCCCCGCCTTGACCCTCCTCTCACTTCCCTCCCCATCCCACCCCTCTAGGTTGTTACAGAGCCCCAGTTTGAGTTCCCTAAGTCACAGAGCAAATTCCCACTGGCTATCTATTTTACATATGGGAGTCTATGTTTCCATGTTACTCTGAGTAGCTTTTGAGAACACAATTTGACTGGTTCTTCCCTTTCGTAAACTAAGTTAATATTAACGCCTTCTTGGTAAGGTTTCTGTGAAAATCAAATGGGTTAAACCCATAAAGAAATTAGCATAATGCCTAATATGTCGAAGCATTTAGCAAATATTATTCTTTTAAATTACATTAATAAGTGGGTCAATTCATCATGTAACTGAGGCAGTAATGCATAGAGACTATTTCAAAACGTTCCCACTGTATAAATTATCATGATAAGGCAACAAAAGGGATAGGAGAGTATAACAGAAACAATTCTCCTTGAGATCTGCAGTCTATTTCCCAGTATACCTGAATATCTACATCTATTATTATTAGATATTTTTTCATAGGTGGCATTTTACATCTCACTCCTAAATTGATTCCCTATTATTTCATTTTAGTTTTGCTCACCTCTGTGAGGTAGAATCTGAGTAAATGTGTCCATATATTTTTTTATTGCTAACTTAGTACATAGATACTAATTGTAGAAACAATCTCTGTAGACATGGTGGAGATTTTATACTGACTGTTAATATGCTATACAACTACTACAAGAGTAGATATCATATCTGATAAAACACTTGAAGTACTGCATTTATAACGTTCTTAGCCCTTATACATGAATAGCACAATATAACTGTTATTATATCACTCTGCTTTATGGGTTAAAAAAATTCCCTTTGGATTTGAATATCCTTGAGTTTTGGTAGAAAATGAGAGCCAAGAATCATTTGAGATTTTCTCCTTTAACTGATAAGATTATCCTGTGATTTGGTAGAAATGAATTATTCTATTTATCTTTCTATAAATGAACTATTCTATTCTGTTAGGAAATAATTCAAATAGAAAACCCAATGTACCTTCCTAAGATTCATGGTGAATCTATTTATCATGAGGCTAAGGAAATTACATTATATTCTTTCATTCTAACTTTAATTTTGGTTTCCAAACAATCTATATCTCTTTCAAGGTTAAAAGCATCAAAAGTACACACTAAACACTAAGGAAAATCTTAAAAATTTCCTGAAATGCATTAGCCATCCTGTTTGTATAACAAGTATCTTGTTTGTTTATGATGGTCTACATCATTAATCTAGATAAATAAATGTAGAAGTGAAGGGAGCTGGGTTTGCTGTTTTGTTCATTGCCCAGCAACCGATGGTTACAACTGTTGTGTAGAAGGCACCGCAGCAGAAGACAGCACTATGGTAGCATATGCCATTTCTGTAACAATGCTGATTCAGGCAGGAAGGCCGAAGAACTCACATTTATTCTGAGTCAACAGCACAAGTTTGTGGTATTTACTTGTTAAAAATTTCACTTTCCTAAAGTGCTAATGTTTGTCATAATCAGGTGATAGGTACACAGAAGTTTTTGTACATTTGTATGCTTAAAATACTTAATTTTTTGACAAAGTGTAAATGGTCACAAAGTTAACTGTATGCTTTTGTCCTTTAAAACTAATTTTTACGAACTTCAAAAAAAATCTTAACAGTTCAGTTCAGTCACTCAGTGGTGTCTGATTCTTTGCACCCCATGGGCTGCAGCATGCCAGGCTTTCTTGTCTATCACCAATTCCAGAAGCCTGCTCAAACTCATGTCCATTGAGTTGGTGATGCCATCCAACCATCTCATCCTCTGGCGTCCCCTTCTCCTCCTGCTTTCAATCTTTCCCAGCGTCAGGGTCTTTTCAAATGAATCACTTCTTCACATCAGGTGGCCAAAATATTGGAGTTTCAGCTTCACCATCAGTCCTTTCAAAGAATATTCAGGACTAATTTCCTTTAGGATGGACTAGTTGGATCTCCTTGCAGTCCAAGGGACTCTCAAGATCTTCTTCAACACCACAGTTCAAGAGTATCGATTCTTTGGTGCTCAGCTTTCTTTATAGTCCAACTCTTACATCCATACATGACCAATGGAAAAAGCATAGCTTTGACTACATGGACCTTTGTTGGCTAAGTAATGTCTCTGCTTTTTAATATGCTGTCTAGGTTGGTCATAGCTTTTCTTCCAAGGAGCAAGTGTCTTTTAATTTCATGGCTGCAATCACCATCTGCAGAGATTTTGGAGCCCAAAAAAATAAAGTCTGACACTGTTTCCATTGTTTCCCCATCTGTTTGCCATGAAGTGATGGGACCAGATGCCATGATCTTAGTTTTCTGAATGTTGAGTTTTAATCCAACTTTTTCACTCTCCTCTTTAACTTTCATCAAGAGGATCTTTAGTTTTTCTTCAGTTTCTGCCATAAGGGTGGTGTCATCTGCATATCCGAGGTTATTGTTATTTCTCCCGGCAATCTTGATTCCAGCTTGTGCTTCATCTAGCCCGGCATTTCACATGATGTACTCTGCATATAAATTAAATAAGCAGGGTGACAATATACCGCCTTGACGTACTCCTTTCCCTATTTGGAACCAGCCTGTTCCATGTCCGATTGTAATTGTTGCTTCCTGACCTGGTACAGATTTCTCATGAGGCAGGACAGGGGGTCTGGTATTCCCATTTTTTAAAGAATTTTCTGGAGTTTGTTGAGACCCACACAGTCAAAGGCTTTGGCATAGTCAATAACGCAGAAATAGATGTTTTTCTGGAACTCTGTGGCTTTTTTGATGATCCAACAGATGTTGGAAATTTGATCTCTGGTTCCTTTGCCTTTTCTAAATACAGCTTGAACATCTGGAAGTTGACAGTTCACATACTGTTGAAGCCTGGCTTGGAGAATTTTGAGCATTATTATGCTAGTGTGTAAGATGAGTGCTATTGTGTGGTAGTTTGAACATTCGTTGGCATTGCCTTTCTTTCGGACTGGAATGAAAACTGACTTTTTCCAGTCCTGTGGCCACTGCTGAGTTTTCCAAATGTGCTGACATATTGAGTGCAACACTTTCACAGAATCACTTTTAGGATTTGAAATAGCTCAACTGGAATTCCATCACCTCCACTAGCTTTGTTCGTAGAGATGCTTCCTAAGGCCCATTTGACTTCGCATTCCAGGATGTCTGGCTCTAGGTAAGTGATCACACCATTGTGGTTATCTGGGTCATGAAGATCTTTTTTGTATAGTTCTGTGTATTCTTGCCACCTCTTCTTAATATCTTCTGCTTCTGTTAGGTCCATACCATTTCTGTACTTTAATATGCCCATCTTTGCATGAAATGTTCCCTTGGTATCTCTAATTTTCTTGAAAGATCTCTAGTCCTACACATTCTATTGTTTTGCTCTATTTCTTTGCATTGATCACTGAGGAAGGCTTTCTTATCTTTCCTTGCTATTCTTTGGAACTCAGCATTCAAATGGGTATATCTTTCCTTTTCTTGTTTGCCTTTAACTTCTCTTCTTTTAAACTCAGCTATTTTTAAGGCCTCCTCAGACAACCATGGAGAAGGCGATGGCACCCCACTCCAGTACTCTTGCCTGGAAAATCCCATGGACAGAGGAGCCTGGTGGGCTGCAGTCCATGGGGTAGCTAAGAGTCGGACACGACTGAGCAACTTCACTTTCACTTTTCACTTTCATGCATTGGAGAAGGAAATGGCAACCCACTCCAGTGTTCTTGCCTGGAGAATCCTAGGGACGGGGGAGCCTGGTGGGCTGCCGTCTATGGGGTCACACAGGGTTGGACACGACTGAAGCGACTTAGCAGCAGCAGCAGCAGCCAACCATTTTTCCTTTTTGCATTTCTTTTTCTTCAGGATGGTTTTGATCACTGCCTCCTGTACAATGTCATGAACCTCCATCCATAGTTCTTCAGGGACTGTGTCTATCAGATCTAATCCCTTGAATCTATATGTCACTTCCACTGTATAACCATAAGGGATTTGATTTAGGTCACAACTGAATGGTCTAGTGGTTTTTCCCACTTTATGATAAATTAAAATACCATAAAATATGAAAAAAAGTTTTAAAAAACTACAAGTGCCTTTCCCCACTCTTAATTTCCCAGTTCCATTTCTGAGGTAGCCATCCTTTCTCTGAACAGATTAAATATTCTTCTTTACTATTAAAAATATTTTTCTGAATGAATAGATACATAAAATAACTAAAAATCTGATCATGGCAAAACAGATTTGAAATAGATTTCATAAGTGGCACTTCAAAAATATGTAATATGAGAAAAATGATATACAAAACCACACATTTCTTCTTATTAACCTAATATTTGAGTATTATTAAGATAAAAAGCTCTAGATGACTTCTAAAACCTATTTTGCCAATTTTCTATTGATGGAAGTAAATCTTATTTCCTTCATAAGCTTTTGTTTATAAGTTTAAAAAACTAATGTAGCAATAGTTCAAGTTTGATTTAAGGTCACAGGCACTACTATTTTTGAGATAAATGAGTCTCTTTAAGTGAAAAAATATACAGGATGTAAATGAATAAGATGCTGCTCATTACTTCAGTTTCTTTATTATTTGACTGGGCATAACCTCTGCCCTGAGAGTCAGAGTTTATTAGTACTTGATATTGTTTAGTGGACACAGTGAAAAGTCTAAAGACGAGAAAGATACATTCACTACCTTCAATAACATAAATAATTGTGTGGAAGGCAGGGTCCTCTGCCCAAGAGTAAATGTGAACACAGTAGTTTTTGTGGCTAGGCCCTCTTAGAAGCGTGGAATAATTTACAAACAAAAGAAAAGACCCTTTGACACGCAACAAAAGAGGTCATTTTATCTTTTATTTCTTAAGGAGTTGTGTTTTATTAGAAAAACCATGAGCTCTGAGTCTTCCCAGTCTTGGTTCTATCATAAATTAGCTACTTTGAGCCAATAAATCATTTCTTTGTGTATAAAGTATAATTAATATCTGCCTAATTTTCATAATCCAACATACTTTCAGTTGGCAGTTATTATGTGTAACAACATAACAAATGAGACAGCTTTTCTCTTGCTATTCTTCCTTGCTTAACATGTGCTCACTTAAAAAAAAAAGCCCTCTAAAAAATAAAGATCACTTTCTTCTAAGCCCAAAGCTAAGGACAGAGACCCTAATGTACTTAAATCTTAAGGCCACAAAAGTCAATCCCAGAAATTATTATAAAATTGGAGCTACTCAGTTTTGGTCTTATACTACAAAAAACTATTTTATGCTGATATGAGATAAGGTCAAGTCTCAAAAGATATATAGCTCAAGCTTAGAGAGTCCAAGAACTATTCAACTCAGAAACAGAATTTATCATAAATTATGCATTTGTCTTTTATTGTTCACTAAAGAACATTACAATATTAATGTACAAGTCCATATGTTAATCTATTCATAAAGGATAACATGGTAAAGTGGTTCTCAAAGTGTGTTTTTTGGATCACTGATTCTGTACGACAGGAGTTACAGACAAGGGGGTTCTATGATCAAATACAGAAATGCTGGGTTAAACAATGTTGTGTCTGTGTGTGTGTTTCTTTAGGATTGCTGCCTCTTTAATGAGGAATTTCTGAGCAGGGACCGTATTTAGCTGAGTTTCCTCAGCTCATCTGACCGGAGAAGCCTCTGCTGACTTGGTGCATCTGCCAGCAGTAGTGTTACGCAGTGTGCACGGGGGCACGCTGGCACGTCTGATCCTTTAAGACTAGTCTTCAAAAATCACAAACGATCCCAAGACGGCCTGCACTCTCCCTTCCCATGTACTCCGCTGCACCCCGCCTCATTTCTTTCTTTTTAAACTGTTAACAAGGCTACTTCCTTGGTCTCCTTTCTTCCACCCCAATCTGCATGTTGCCTGACAGTCAACTTTCCCAAATTTGCCACTTTCTCTGTGCTGAAAGATCTTCCCACTGTACCTGAGTTTGCTGCTGCTGCTGCCAAGTCGCTTCAGTTGTGTCCAACTCTGTGCGACCCCACAGACGGCAGCCCACCAGGCTCCCCCGTCCCTGGGATTCTCCAGGCAAGAACACTGGAGTGGGTTGCCATTTCCTTCTCCAATGCGCGAAAGTGAAGTCGCTCAGTCATGTCCAACTCTTAGCAACCCCATGGACTACAGCCTACCAGGCTCCTCTGTCCATGGGATTTTCCAGGCAAGAATACTGAGTTTAGACTCCCTAAATCTTTCCTCACTAGCATCCTGATCTGATGTTCCCAGGCTGCTTTTCTGATCTTACATTCTGCTTTTCTGCTAACAAAAAGATTACTCACTTTCCTCAATCTGCTCTCCATTCTTCATACTCCAACCTTTGTTCACGTGCTCCTTCTAACTGACATATCTTTCCTCCATCCTATCCACTTTGTCAAAGTCTATTCGATGCCCCATCCCACTTTGTTAAGTCTTCTCAAGCCTGTTTTGAAAGCACTAGGGAATGAATATGTATTTTATTTTTACTGGGTGCCAAGAACACCTCAAAGACTTTGCACTCCATTAAAAATTACTCCTTTTATCAGCATATAAATATAAGCATAATGAGTGGTATTTTTATTGTTGCTCGACAGGATGGACCCATGCTTGACAGCGATAGGGACTAAGTGAGGCCTAAAGACAGCCTTAAGCAATTGGACCCAGACATCTCTCAAACCTAAGAGGTGGAAGAATGTATCACAGTCATCACCTCAAACTCCATACAAATATTTGGGGAAAGGTGGGCAAGACTGACGAGCCAGTGGTCTTTGTGGGAACCTCAGTGCTTGTGATTAAAGGAGATTCTATTCTATGTTTCAAAGGGGCTGGTGGGGTTTCTAAGAGACTATCTCAAAGACTAGATGTACCTGTGAGATGAAAAGATTGGTGCTTCATTCTCCACTGGAGATCTGTGAGCAGGGAATGTGCTCGTTTCCCCCTGTGCCCAGCTAAGCAAAGCAGAGAGATCTAGAGAGGAAAAGGAAGGGCAGAGAGAAGGGCAGTGGCGGAGCAGCTTGCCTTGGCAGGAAACTCCTGCAGGACAAGGAGGAGCTGCACGTGAGTCAGCTCGCTGGTGTTCCACCTGAGACGATGACCGCCTGGGCCAGCGAGGCACAGCACTGCGGCAGCAGAGGAGGTGGCATGAGTGTGCTCCGACCTCAGAAAACAGCACAGTGTAGACACCCTACGCTGAAACTCTCATCCTTCCAGGCTTTGAGAGGGCTGGCATTTGGAAGCTGGCCTCAGAGCTAGTCAGAGAAGTGGACAGAGAAGGCTGGCATTTGGAAGCTGGCCTCAGAAGCTAGTCAGAGAAGAAACCTGAGTGGACAGCTGTAAAGAAACACATGCCCTTTTACCAATCCCAGTTCAAGCCTGTCTTGGGTACAGGGCAGATGAAAATTTAAACTGCATTTGACACTAATTTTTTTCTTAAAAAATTGTTTTCGGCTGTGCTGGGTCTTACAGCATGCGGGCAACAGGCTCTAGAGTGTGTGGCTCAGTAATTACGTCACGTGGGGTGAGTTGCCCCGTGGCACGTGGGATCTTAGTTCTCTGATCAGGAATCAAACCTGCACCCCTTGCACTGGAAGGTAAAGTCTTAACTAATGGACCACCAGGGAAGTCCCAAGTAAACCAATGGCCCCAAAGTTGCTGAATATTACAAAGATATACCTAGTGGATAGAAAAAGATTTGACAAAGCCAGTTGAAAGCTCCATAAGAGCAGTTGTTTAATGTGTGTACCTCCTGAGTTGAGATTCCTCAATAAACTAAATAAACAGGTTGGCCTTGGCTCTTTCCCCACCAATTTCTATGGTCACATATTATTCTCCTGAATATTAATTTGTAGGACTGATTCTGAAGCTGAAGACAGAGGATGAGATTGTTGGATGGCATCACTTGACTCAGTGGCCATCAGTCTGAGCAAACTCCAGTAGATACTGAAGGAGAGGGAAGCCTGGTGTGCTGCTGTCCATGGGGTTGCAAAGAGCTGGACATGACTGCGCGACTAAACAGCAATACTATTCTCCAGAGGGAAAGAAAGTCAATAGAGCAAACAAAGGTCATGGCCTCTGACCTGGGCACTTGTAAATCCCATAAATAAAGTTAGTGAGGGTTATTAGCATCTATTTTATTGGTGACTTGAAGGCACAGGCATCGAGGAATCACATCGCATATTGTCTTTGAATTCGCCTATTCTAGAGAGATGGGTTAGACAAAGTGACCCAACAATTTTTCCATTATAATGTCAAGATTTTATAATAGCAATTTCCATCAAAATAGTGGCTTTATAATAGCAATTATGATTAAAATGAAATGGCTGCAGTCAAAATTTGTATTTTTACACAAAGAAACATGAAATCACCTTCAATAAGGGAGACAAAAAGAAAATAGAGTCAGTATTAGGGTAGATATTAGAAGAGAGTGAAAAAGCTGGCTTGAAACTCAACATTCAAAAAACTAAGATCATGGCACCCGGTCCTGTCACTTCATGGCAAATAGATGGGGAAACAATGGGCACAGTGACAGACTTTATTTTCTTGGTCTCCAAAATCACTGCAGATGGTGACTGCAGCCATGAAATTAAAAGACACTTGCTCCTTGGAAGAAAAGCTATGACCAACCTAGACAGCATATTAAAAAGCAGAGACGTTACTTTGCCAACAAAGGTCCGTCGAGTCAAAGCTATGGTTTTTCCAGTAGTAGCAGTCATGTATGGATGTGAGAGTTGGAGTATAAAGAAAGCTGAGTGCCGAAGAACTGATGCTTTTGAACTGTGGTGTTGGAGAGGACTCTTGAGAGTCCCTTGGATAGCAAGGAGATCCAACCAGTCAATCCTAAAGGAAATCAATCCTCAATATTCATTGGAAGGACTGATGCTAAAGCTGAAACTCCAATACTTTGGCCACCTGATGCAAAGAACTGACTCATTGGAAAAGCCCCTGATGCTGGGAAAGATTGAAGGCAGGAGGAGAAGGGGATGAAGATGAGATGGTTGGATGACATCATCAACTCGACGGACATGAGTATGTGCAAGCTCCAGGAGTTGGTGATGGACAAAAGAATCAGATACTAGTGAGCGAATGAACTGAACTGAATTAGGGTAGATACTGGTGGACAATACTCTTTCTCCCTGCCCCCCACACTTTTCTTCCCAAGTCAGGCTTCTCAAGGAGGGGTCTAAGCGTGTATTAAGAATAGAATAAAGGTGCCTGGCAACTGTTTTTTTACTTCCTTTTCCAAGACAAAGAGATTTGAGGCCCTATTCTGTCCTTAATTACCTGTACAACCTTGGGCAGGGCAATGGAGACTGAAGTAGACATCTACAGAAGATTCTGAAACATCACAGTTCTGCTATCTATCAATCCCCACTGCTTTCTAGAGAAGCCTATTTATTTGACAATTGCTTTTGATGCTCTGCCTAGACCAAGGCAGTAGCCTGTTAGAGAAAACCCAAGGTACTTGCAATCAACTAAGATCATGGCATCTGGTCCCACACTTCATAGCAAACAGAATGGGGAAAAGTGGAAACAGTGACAGATTTTCTTTTCTTGGGCTCCACAATCACCACAGATGGTGACTGCAGCCATGAAATTAAAAAATGCTTGCTCCTTGGGAAGAATAGCTGTGACAAACCTAGACAGTATATTAAAAAGCAATGACAACACTTTGCCAATAAAGGTCCATATAGTCAAAGCTATGGTCTTTCCAGTAGTCATGTATGGATGTGAGAACTGGACCATAAAGAAGGCTGAGTGCCAAAGAACTGAAGTTTTTGAACTGTGGTGCTGGAGAAGACTCTTGAGAATCCCTTGGACTGCAAGATCAAACCAGTCAACCTTAAAGTATATCAGTCCTGAATATTCATTGGAAGGACTGATGTTGAAGCTAAAGCTCCAATACTTTGACCACCTGATGTGAAGACCCTGATGCCGGGAAAGATTGAGGGCAGGAGAAGAAGGTGACAGAGAATGAGATGGTTTGATGGCATCGCTGACTCAATGGACATGAGTTTGAGCAGCCTCTGGGAGATAGGGTAGGACAGGGAAGCCTGGGAGTTGCAAAGAGTTGGACATGACTGAGCAACTAAACAATAACCTACAATCAATCAGGATTTTATGTTCTAGAAATGTGCTTTAAAACAAAGCTACCAACACTGCCCAGTGTTTACAATCATGATTTGCTTTTTTGAGTTAATGTCTCAGTTATTTACTCTTTCAGTTGTCCAACAAAGACTTCTGGGAGCCAGACTTTCTGCGTTTGAATTTTCAGTGTACTCTTTATTACAGAGAGACCTTAGATATCAGTTACTTCATCTGTAAAATGGGGATAAATGATGGCACATACTTCATAAATTTTTCTGAGGTTTAATGAATTAATACCTGTAAAATGCTTAGAACAGTACCTGGCATAATTGATGTTAGTCATTATCTTATTAAATGGGGAGATTTGGTTTAGCCTGCAGGCAGCTTCATAGATGTCACCAAGAAAGGCTCAGAGCTTGGGGTTTAATGCTCTATGACTGCCACCTTGAAATTTTTAACAATTCTATCTTCGAATTTGTATCCTGTAAGGCACAAGTCTGGTGGGACAATGCAGAATGTGCAGAGGGAGGCTTCCCAGCCTCTAGCTCTCTGCTCTTTCTCTGCAGTGAATGTTGTTGCTCTCTCCCTGTTCAGGCAGGGTTCCCCCAGGATATGGATGTGAAAAGGGTCAAGAATGGTGTGTACCCCATGACACTGTGAAGTGGGAAACAATGTTAGGCACTGGGCTAGACACACAGAAACCAAAGAGAAAGAATTCGGATAAATTATCTTACAGTGCATCAGCTGTCTCACTGAAATCAACTAGAAAGCCTATAATAACAACTTAGCATTTTTAAAATAAAGTATCAGAGAACTGTTTCAACATGGGTTTACATTTCTGGCTTGCTGAGTTTCACTTCAGTGATGCATGAGATGCTTAATTATTAATAATGGAATTCTACACAAAGTTGGATCAAATGAAGGTATAAGAAGAGGTGGAAGAAGGTCCACGACCAGGTGACCACTGGTTATGAAGTGGGGACATGGACACAGCTGTCTGGTCCAGGACTGGCTATGCTTCAGAGCATTTGGTGGGCACCAGGCAAGGGCAAGCTTCTCGCCCACCTCTGACCCAGGTAGCTATCATGGTCCAGTGTAAAAATCTGCAGTTCCCATCCAGCATGGGCTGGGGCTGTGGGGCTACAGGAAGGGGAGGTACCCGACTCACTTCCTCACCTCTGATCAAGATACAGTCTCTCCTCACCTCTGATCAAGATACAGTCTCAAGTGGTTGGAGGAGGGGAAACCTGAAGTCTGATGGGTGGCTTATGCCTTAAGCTGTGGGGTGAGACCCCCAGGGGCCCATGACAATCTGTGCTCTGACTATACACATGCCTGAAGGAGCACACCCTAAACTAGCAAATGCAAACACCATTACAGGTTGAGAGAGAGACCATGGAAGAAAGAAACAAAGTTTCACATTTTAGTACCTTTAATGGTACTTTTTCCCAATTTTTTGAACAAGGGCTCCACATTTGCATTTTCCCTGGGCCTCACAAATTGTGTAGCCTGTCCTGCCTGCAAAGTTTATTTTCTTCCATAGAAGGCTTTTAAAATAGGCACTTTTACAAGGCATTATCCCTGAGAAGTCACATATGGCAGGTGACAAAACTATCTGAATATAGACAATGGTAACTGTAAATATCATAAATGAGTTTTAAAATGAATGCCTTAAAATAACTCATACTAGCTCAATATTTTTAAGAGTACCATTCTCTTCAATCCATTTGGAAGAAATCAAGTACTATCTCTTTACTGATCCCTCAAGTCTTAATCATTGGGCTTCCCTGGTAGCTCAGCTGGTAAAGAATCTGCTGCAATGCAGGAGACCTGGGTTCGATCCCCTGGAGGAGGGCATGGCAACCCACTCCAGTATTCTTGCCTGGAGAATCCCCATGGACAGCAGAGCCTGGCGGGCTATAGTTCAGGGGGTTGCAAAGAGTTGGATATGACTGAGTGACTAAGCACAGCACAAGCCTTAATCATTAGTATTTTGGACAAAAGAATAAAAACTGAAAGCAAACAACAACAAAATAATATTTTAAAAAGTTTCCTGTGGGAAGTTTTCTCTTATTTCCAACAGCAAACTGGGATAACTGTACTTTTTATCTAAGGAGTATTTAAGTTATTTATATACTTGAATTACAAGGTATGTTTATATCACTGATACAAACTACAGTTACATTGTAATTTTTCACCCCAAATTTTAATCAATATTTTCCACAGCACTATATTATGGAAGGTGCTGCCAATGGGGCTGTGTATCAGGAGGAGGTGGGCGGATAATAAAAGTGAGGAAGGCGATGGAGAGGACTATGCCATCAGCCAGGGAGCAAGTAGTGAAAGTGAACTCATTAGCATTAGAACATAAGTTATTGCCAGTTACTTAGATTACAAGCCATCAGCATCTAAAAACAAAATCAATAGTATCCTGGATCTTGTGAATTGCATCTGTGTTTTTAGTTTGGTCAACATTTGGATGTTTTTTCGTTTCAATATTCGTCTCAGTCGAACCATCTCATCAGAGAAATGATTTGCTCATTTATATTTTCTGATTGATTAATGTCCCTAGGGTGCTGCCAAATTAGAATTAGCTACCCCAAATATTCCCCACAAGAAGACTTGCCACTGGTTCAAAAGTATGCTGAATAAAAGAAGGCAAATCCAGATTCCAGCTGAGCAGTCAGGAGGCATCATCTTGGGTTGAATGGAAAATCAGGAGATGAAGGCACAGTTTTAGAAAATAGATTAAAAAAAAATAAAGCCAACCTAGTTAAAAATCCTAACCACCCCAAAGTAACGTCAAAGTAATGTTGGGTTATAGTACTAATTATACTTGTGCCTACAACCTATGTTACAGGCCACAATCTTATAATTTTCTGTTTCTTTTCAAGGCAACAGGTTAATAGCTGCAACGAAACTCTTGCACACCAAGATCAAAAGAAGCCTGTTGGCATAAGGCATTTTGGCATCAGACTAGATTTTGCACATGCTGACATGTCAAAACCTTGAAACAGAAACTTCAGAACTTCCTTATGATTGCTGAAGGCATGTCACTGACTTCATATTAGCTCCAGAGTACATCTTTCCAGGGTAGCACTCAACCATGTAAACAAAAAACTAGGCAAACCAAGCCTAAATGTGTACTTGGAAGTGAAAGTCTTAAGCAGAAAAAAATATGAATCAGCTTCCAAAGCTGCCAAGTTTCAGGTAAGAATCCAAGACTAATACAGACTCGGGAGTAAGGAGCATATAGAAGGGCAGTTCTGATGAATGGGGTAGCTCAGCACTGAGCAGTAGCCCCCATTCCTGTACCGTGATCATGAACTCCCCTGGCCTGGCTTCTCAGGCTGGGCAAGAGAGCCAGGGGAACATGACTTCATTCCATCTGGTCCTTGGCACTTATCTTCCTTTTGCTTTATCTTGCAGTGCAAATCTGCTCATGCCCTGGTCTCCTCTCCAAATTTTCTTCCTAGCTATGTTGCTTACGTTTCATAAGTGCAAGGGTTTTTGCATAGCGTGTCACAGTTGGTACCAGTCACCAGTGGACACTTAAGAGGGGCATTTTAAATGTTCTGTTGTTCTCAATGACCTCAACTCATTAGTTAGCACCATTATCAGTTAAGGTATAAATGTCTCGGTGAGTCCACATTTTACCAAAGGACTTACAACATTCTAAAGTTTTATTGTTCCTTACCAACTATTCATTCACTTAGCAACTGAAAGACACTTTCAGTCCTTTTATCATTTTCTGGTTTGACTAGAGCACAAGAGTAGCTGGACTGTGTGCCCGCGTCAGCGGGTTACCACTTCAGTACAACTCAAGCAAAACAATTTGAAAAAGCGCCCAACGATTTTGGGATTGGGTAGACAATAGTGACCCTTCATGATTCCATGAATAATGTAAACAGGGAACATATTGCTGAGGTCAAAGAGAAGGAATAAAATGAAAAGTAATTGCCTGGAGAGAAAAAAAGAGGTGTAAGATTTTAGCAGGGCAAACAGCATTTGAACAGAGACCATGTTCTGTTTACACATTAAATTTAGATTTTCAGTTTTTAGCAAATCATGTTAATTATAATTATTTGTCTTGAAGGTTTCTGACTTTGCAGTCATAGAACTGGGCTGAGGTTTTCTGTCTAACTCTTCGCTTCTGTGTTTTCTCTATTACCAAGTAACTATACAATTACTTGAATAAAATGGTGATGGAATAGTTAATATAACATAACCTATGTCATCAAAACCACAACAAAACTTTTAATGAAGAGAATACCCGAAAAGAAAAAAAAACTCTAACTTTCTAACAGTATCCTAGTGATTAGGCAGTGGTATTTCCTAATGTTTCCCAGTACTGTACTGTGAAATATTCAAACACAGGAAGGTGAAAGAAGTTTTTGAGAGAACACTCATATACACAGCACCTGCAATGTACAATTAACCTTTTTTTACACTTGCTTTATCACCTTTCTAAATACCTATACATCCACCAGTCCATCTTATTTTTGGTGAATTTTAAATTGCAGACATCAGTACACTTTAACCACTTTGGCATGTATATCATTAGCTAGCTAGAAGTCAATATTTACATATGAATTCTTTTCTTATAAAAAAAGATTTATTGTGATATAACTCACATACTGTACAATTCAGTTGTATTGCTTCTTAATACATCAAAGCTTTTAGTGGAGAAAAATGGAACTTTTTTTTTAACCTGTCACTCTTACATGTGTCAGAACCCACTTGAGGCTTTCAGATCTTCTGTTGACAAACAAAGATAGTTACAGATTTTGGAAAAATAAAAATTTCCAATTTGGAAAAGACACAGACACTTTCTCCAACCCTAATAAATTGAGAAATTTTGTTACTAGAATAATAGATGGCAATTATAAACCTCAACTTCAAATCTTACTTGGACAAATGATGTTGCATCTGTAATCATCCCATAAAAATTGTGTCACTGCAGATAATGGATTCAAATACTTAGAACTACCACAATTTTGTACCTACTTATAGAAGCAGATTATATTTTCAAAAGATAACTACACAGCATCACCCATTCCACATGCTCTTGTACGATCTGATCTTGTGAAGGGGCAGGTTTAATTCTTCTTCCCATGAATCTGAGTGGCCTTGTGACTGTTTCAGTCAATCAAGTATCAGAGATGTGACCCTTTGTGGTGAAACTGAAAGTCGCTCAGTCATGTTCGACTCTTTGCAACCCCGTGGACTACACAGTCCATGGAATTCTCTGGGCCAGAATCCTGGAGTGGATAGCTGTTCCCTTCTCCAGGGGATCTTTCCAACCCAGGGATTGAACCCAGGTCTCCTGCACTGCAGGTGGATTCTTTACCAGCTGAGTCACCAGGGAAGCTGTTTGTGATGGTTTGCTTCTAAAAGGCCAGGCAGCTTCTACCTTGTTTTCCAGGACATTCGCTTTTGGACTTCTGAACTGCCATCTAATCAGTTCAACCACCATATAAAAAGAGGCTATCATGTTGTGAGGAAGCCTAGGTCACGTGGAAAGAGTACACACGGGTGCTCCAAAGGACAGCCTCAACTGTTAATTCACACGAATGGCACCTGCACCACTAGACATGCTCCTAGTTGATTCCTACCTTAAGTCTTCAAACTTTTCCAACTGGGAACCCATATATCAAGGCACAGTACATACATGGAACATAACTGCAGCCCCCTGTTCAAATTCCTGACACACAGAAACTTTGGATGTAATAAAATTAATTTTTTACACCACTAAGTTTTGGGGTGGTTTGTTATACAAAAATGATAACCAGAACAACCCTCCTCTATCTCCTACTCTACAAAACAAATCAAAAAGCTCCAGTGTTTTTAGAAGGAACACACAATTTATGTTTGGCAGGATACCTGTGTATACTAAGTACATTAAAAGGATCATATAATCCCATGGTCAAGTGGGATTTATTTCAAGGATGCAAGGATGATTCAACATCCACAAATTAATCAATATGATACACCACACTAACAAAATGAAGGCTACAATCGAATAAATTTAACCCTGGAGGAGAAAGATCTACACAATGATGACCATAAGACATTGAAGAAAGAAACTGAAGAAGATACAAATAAATGGTATTGGCATAAAAAACACAATGATCAATGTAATAGAAATAAACCCACATACTTATGGTCAATTAGTTTTTGATAAAGAAGTCAAGAATGTGTACTGGGGGAAAGGAGAGTCTCTTCACAAAGGTGCTGAGAAAACCAGACAGTCACCTGCAACAAAATGAAACTGGTCCCCTATCTTTGGCTGTACACAAAATCAACAAAAATGGATTAAAGACTTGGCTGTTCTAAGACGTGAAACCATAAAACTCCTGAAAGAAAACAACGTGGTTAAGCTCCTTGACATTGGTCTTGGCAATAATTTTTTGTTTTAGACATTAAAAGCAAAGATAATTAAAGCAAAAATAAACAAGTGGGCCTACATTAAACCAAAACCTTCTGCACAGAGAATGAAACCATCAAGAAAATGAAATGGCAGTCTAGAGAACGGAAGAAAACATTTGCAAATCATAAATGTGACAAGGAGTTACTATAAAGAACTCATACAACTCATACACAAAAACCAAAATATTCTGGTTAAAAAGTGGGCAGGGTAACTGAAGAGACATTTTCCAAAACAAGACATACAAACGGTACATGAAAAGGTGCTCAACATCACTAAGCATTAGGGAAATGCAATCAAAACTACAATGAGATACTACCTCAAAACTATTAGAATGGCTGTCATCAAAAAGATAAGAGATAACAAACAATTGTCAAGGATGTGGAGAAAAGGGAACTCTTGTACACTGTTGGTGGGAATATAAACTGGTTGAAATACGACATGATCCAGAAATTCTACTTCTGGATATATACTGGAAGGAAATGAAGCTTCTAACCTGAAAAGGTATTTTTATTCCCATGTTCGCTGCAGCATTTTTTTTTTTTTTTACAATAACCAAGACATGGAAACAACTTAAATGTCCACTGATGGCTGAATAACATGCAGCACATATACACAAAGGAATATTACTCAGCTGTAAAAGAAACAAACATTTGCCATTTGTGATATGAATATAACTTAAGGGCCTTATGTCAAGTGAAATGAATCAGATAGAGAAAAGACAAATACTGTATGATCTCACAAATAGGTGGAATCTAAAAAATCGAACTTAAAGAAACAGAGTTCAGACTGGTGATTGTCAGAGGCAAGGGGTAGGGGGATATGGGTGAATGTGGTCAAACAGCATAAGCTTCCAGTTATAAAATACGTGTTCTGGGATGTAATGTACAGCATGGTGACCAGAGTTAACAACAGTATATTTTAAAGTTGCTAAGAGAGTAAATCTTAAAATCACATAAAGGAAAAAAACATATAACTATGAAAGGTGAAGGATATTAACTATTAGGATATTACTGTGGTAATCATTTTGCAATAAATATATCGATCAAATCATTATATTGTATACCTTTAACTAATACAATGCTATATATCAATTATATCTCAATAAAATGGGAAACAAAAAAATCATATAAATTTTGTTTGGCAGATATATCTGCATAAGGAAAATGTCTTATAAGATATCACCTCAGGTCGTTAATATTCAGTTCTATATTTAAGTATTTAGAAATTTTTATAAAATGTTGTTATAAGAATTTCATATTTTTCAACTAGTTCCAGCCATTGGCTGGGTAGTAATGCTAGTTATCTATATTAGGGAATAAATATAGATAGCCTAAATTAATATGCAAAAAAGGTATTTTGGTTGATTGTACGTTCAAAGAGTCAACTAAAAAACTAATATATTTTCAGGTCCGTAAATAGAAGCACTATATATGTGCCATGAATTCCTTTGGCAATGTGGTAAAGCCAATTAACTTCTTTTAGAATAATGATTTTAAATGTATAAAATAAAATACAGATTTTAGATTAGATTAATAAAGGAAACAAACTCTTTAAATGTTATCAAATAATAAATGTCTTCAGCAATATCTGTGTTTTTTAAAACTTAACTCTTAAACAACAAGAATAGCAGCAGGACTAATATCTACCAAAGGAAAGGAATATAAATGATATTTTGAGATACCTGCAGCATAGTTAAAACATATGTAAACTCATATGTAAAAATTTGTGATTTTTACTGACAAAGCCACAGTTACTGCCAATCCTATTGTGGTTTGCTACCTATATTCATAATTAAAATACTAAATTTCAGTGGGAAGTTAGTGAAAATAAAGATGCAAATCTCTTCTACCCAAGTTCCTGGAACCACTAAATTTTATCCGTAAGATCCCTTATTCTTAAATCTCATTTATGATTTCATGGATTTATGACATTCCTGGCCTCCGCATCACTTTTTCCTTTCTTTATAGCTGTTTATTAGAAGCTTTGGAGAAAGATTAGAACAAAAATGCACGAGATTCCTGTCTTGGGACAGTTTCTTATATTCAGAATTGTCCATTATCTCCTCTCTAGTCAATAAAATCCGTCCCATTATTCCAGGTTTAGTTTAAGTCTTACTTTCTCTAGAAAGGTGACAGACCTGTAATGGTTGCCTTTTTCTCTGACATCCTACTGTGCTGGAGTCAGTTCACCCTCATTTTAGCACTTAGTCTATTTCATCTACCATCACTTTGTGTCCTCATCTAGGCAAGGAAGTTGACAGAAACTGAGAGTGTTTGTCATTTTGTATTCAGTTCAGTTCAGTCACTCAGTCATGTCCGACTCTGCGACCCCATGAACCGCAGCACGCCAGGCCTCCCTGTCCATCACCAACTCCTGGAGTTCACACAAACCCATGTCCATTGAGTCAGTGATGCCATCCAACCATCTCATCCTCTGTTGTCCCCTTCTCCTCCTGCCCTCAATCTTTCCAAGCATCGGGGTCTTTTCAAATTAGTCAGCTCTCCGCATCAGGTGGTCAAAGTACTGGAGCTTCAGCCTCAGCATCAGTCCTTCCAATGAACACCCAGGACTGATTTCCTTTAGAATGGACTGGTTGGATCTCCTTGCAGTCCAAGGGACTCTCAAGAGACTTCTCCAAACACCACAGTCCAAAAGCTTCAATTCTTCTGCGCTCAGCTTTCTTTGTAGTCCAACTCTCACATCCATACATGACCACAAGAAAAACCATAGCCTTGACTAGACAGACCTTTGTTGGCAAAGTAATGTCTCTGCTTTTGAATATGCTATCTAGGTTGGTCATAACTTTCCTTTCAAGGAGTAAGCGTCTTTTAATTTCATGGCTACAATCACCATCTGCAGTGATTTTGGAGCCCAGAAAAATAAAGTCAGCCACTGTTTCCACTGTTTCCCCATCTATTTGCCATGAAGTGATGGGACCAGATGCCATGATCTTAGTTTTCTGAATGTTGAGCTTTAAGCCGACTTTTTCACTTTCCTCTTTCACTTTCATCAAGAGGCATTTTGTATTACTCAAAACATACTGCTAGGTACACTTTCAGGCCCATGATCTGTCCTTGTGCAAAGTCCATTCTATCAGTGATGCTGCCCAGTTGTGTAAATCATGTGTGTAGCTGTTGGAAAGTGAGACTATGTGTATTCTTTACCATCACTGCCAACTACAATGTGCCCCAGAAGATGGGCTATACAGGTACGCTTATGCTAATAATAACACTTATGTGTCACTTATTATATGCCAGATACTCTTCAAAGCATTTTGCTTACTCATTTAATCCTCTCATCAGTTCTATGATGTAGGTACTATATTCGTCTTCATTTTATAAAAATGAGGAAACTGAGGCATAGATAAATCAGTAAAGAGATGGCATTTGAAACTAGGCATTCTTTTCCAGAGCTAGTGTACTACACTATACTGCCGCTCATGATATTTCTAAATACAAGAAATCCTTTTAAATACACCTGAGTTTAACATGAAATCACTCATTTGACAATTAGCTTTTCTTGTATTGTAGAATTCCTATTTTCCCTTGTACTGTTAGAATTTTATTACAATAATAGCAGCTATCATTTACTGAGTCTTGCTATGTGCCAGATCCTGGGGTGGCACATATAGTTAATCTGTGAAACTATATTGGAAACCAATCTCCTATATAGTAAAAGATAAACTAAGGCTGCCCAAGTCCATGCTTAAAACCTGATGCTATACTACTATGTATTTTTGCCTTATTTTTGCAAATAGACTGCAAATTCTTTGAAGCCACAGATTATATCTTCTACTTGCTTGTTGATTCCATAATACTTTGAATGACTTGATCCTAATTGATACTGAAAAAATGTTGGATTGATGGATACAACTGATGCTTTACAGAATTCAGCATGGTGTAGTACAAAGACTCTGGGTTCTCTCTGTATGTCATCTGGGAAGTTACCTAGTCTTCCAGCTTCAGCTTCCTTATCATTAAAAGGAGGAAAATACAATTAATTATAGGGGTGTTTAAAGATTAAAGGACTTTCTTGGTGGCTCAGATGGTAAAGAATCTGCCTACAATGCAGGAGGCCTGGGTTTGATCCCTGGGTCTGGAAGATCCTCTGGAGAAGGAAATGGCTAACCACTCCAGTATTCTTGCCTGGAGAATTCCATGGACAGAGGAGCCTGGTGGGCTACAGTCCATGGAGTTGCAGAGAGTCAAACATGAATGAGCGACTAAACACACACACACAAAGATTAAAAGGCAACATTATCTCTAAAATGTTTACTATAAAGTCTGCCACATAGTAAATACTCAAAAAATGATAACTTCTTACTCACTTCTTTGAAACATAATTTTTGGGCCAAGTCTTCAATGACTGATTTTAGTATACAATTGTGTAAAAGTGATTACATTTGGTTGTGCAATTATTCAGATTTTTCTTTTTCTCAAAATGAGTTGAAATAACCGTTAATTTTCACTGAGAGAGAGAAAAAAATTCTTTCTGAGCCAATGAAATAGTTCTGTTGCAAAAAAAAAAAAAGTTCTGTCTCTATGGTCTGTCACAATGTATGGCTATGCTTAGTCACTCAGTCGTGTCTGACTCTTTGCAACCCCGTGTACTGTAGCCCACCAGGCTCCTCTGTCCATGGGGATTCTCCAGGCAAGAATACTGGAGTGGGTTGTCATGCTCTCCTCAAGGGATCTTCCCAATCCAGGGACTGAACCCAGGTCTCCTGTCATTGCAGGCAGATTCTGTACCATCTGAGCCACCAAGGAAGCCTACTGATGAGCAAATATCAAATTAATGTATGGTAGACAGAATAGTGGTCCCTCAATGATGTCTACATCCTAAGTCTCAGAATCTATAATATGTAACTTTACATAGAAAAGGGGAATTAAGGTTACAGTTGGAATTAAAGTTACTAATCAGGTGACTTTCACGTAGGGAGATAGTCAGGTTTCTCCCAGTGGGCCTGGAGTAATCACAAGCGCCCTCAAAAGTGAAAGTGAGAGGCAGAAGACAGAACCAGAGTGACGACAGTATAAGAAGGACCTGGTCCAATGTAGCTGGCTTTGAAGGCGGAGGAATGGGGTGATGAACCAGGAATGCAGACAGCCACTAGAGGCTGGAAAAGGCAAGGAAATGGATTCTCTTCTAGGGTGTCTGGAATGAACTCAGCTCTTCTGACTCCTTGATTTTAGCTCTGTAAGATGCATCTTGGATTTCTGTCTTCTAGAATAGCAAGAAAATAAATTTGCATTGTTTAAGCCATTAAGCGTATAGTAATTTGTTATAACAACAATGGTATAGCAAGAATGTACCGTATCACTAGAGGAGAAATATCAATAACCTCAGATATGCACATGACACCACCCTAATGGCAGAAAGCGAAGAGGAACTAAAGAACCTCTTGATGAAGGTGAAAGAGGAGAGTGAAAAAGTTGGCTTACAACTCAACATTCAAAACATTAAGATCATGGCACCTGGTCCCATTACTTCATGGCAAATAGATGGAGAAACAAAAGAAACAGTGACCAATTTTATTTTCTTGGGCTCCAAAATCGCTGCAGATGGTGACTGCAGCCATGAAATTAAAAGACGCTTGCTCCTTGGAAGAAAAGCTATGACAAACCCACACAGCATATTAAAAAGCAGAGACATTACTTTGCCTACAAAGTTCCATATAGTCAAAGCTATGGTTTCTCCAGTAGTCATGTACGATATGAGAGCTGGACAATAAAAAAAGCTAAGCGCTGAAGGACTGATGCCTTCAAACTGTGGTGCTGGAGAAGACTCTTGAGAGTCCCTCGGACAGCAAGGAGATCAAACCAGTCAATCCTAAAGGATATCAGTCCTGAATATTTATTGGAAGGACTGATGTTGAAGCTGAAGCTCCAATACATCGGCCACCTGATGCAAAGAGTCGAATCACTGGAAAAGACCCTAATGCTGGGAAACATTGAAGGCAGGAGGAGAAGGGGACAACAGACTCTGGGAAAAGGTGAAGGAAAAGGAAGCCTGGTGTGCTGCTATTCATGGGGTCACAAAGAGTAGGGACACAACTGAGCGACTGAACAACAAACAATAGCAAGAATGCATGTAAATAAGGTCACAGATTTGGGATTGTGCAAAAACAGCTAGGTTATGATTTTAAACAACTTTCAAGTGACCATATGAATATCAACAGTGATATTTCTCTTGATTATACCAGGTAGAGAAGTCAAGTAAAATGCAATATAGTAAAATTATTATAGATTTATTTCTAACATGTTTTTAATTAACTACACTGGAAATAAGAAAATTTTTTCTTTGCAGTTTATTCTTTAGTCATCAGAAATGTGCTATTTGTGAACATGATCAGCAAAGAATAAGGAAAGAATTAATTATAACAGGAAAAATTTTTGTTTGGACAAGGAGAAGGTATTTTGGACACTGTCATTCCAAAGCCTAAAATATTTTTTTAGCTAATTAGTAGTAAACTTCATTGTCTAGCTCTCAAATCCCTCCATCTTACCATACTTAACCACTTTTATGTGCAAATACAAAACTTCTGATCAAAGCATGCCAGCTTCTTGTATATTAAATAGACTATTGCAGGTTCTGCTCATTTCTGTTTTATTTTATCTTCACTCTGCTTGGAATGTTCTGTCTTTTCTTCTCTGCCCATTCAACACAAACTAATCTCTTTCTCTAAGCATCCATAGCACTTATATATTCCACCTGCATTTTAGCTTCTATTGCACACTATTCTCTTATTTGCCTGTTATTTATTATTACTTCAGGTTGTATGTCTTGTTTTCCTCTTAGTTCCTTTAATGACTGATGACACTTGATGGGCATATAGGGGTTCACTTTATTAGCTTTTACTTTTCTCTATGTTTGAAATTTTCTGTAATGAAATGTTGAAAAAAAGGGAGGCACCCTTCTAATCTATAAAGCATACTTTCAGTTTCTAGGTTACTCCTTTCCAGCTTTCACTGCAAAGTTGGTTGAATTGGTTTTTCCTTTAAAGTTTTACCTCTTTTGGTTTAAGAAACATGATGTAAAAGATATGATACTGTGCTCAAAGGTCCATGGCCTCATCTAATATAACAGTGAATTAGTGTACATTATTCAAGACAAAACTTTCACTATTGCTCAGTAAAGAGAAGCATGATTAATTCAATTCACCAGTTAATTGTTGCTATAATCTTTGAAACCTTTGCTTAATGTTATTGATACAGGATTCCTTGTTAGCATATTTCTGGCAAGAAGTGATTGAGGCAGAAGGTTTTCATCAACATTTAATAAAGAAAAAGTTAGAATAATAGTAAAACTTACTATTGGTAGTTTATACTGTAAAGTATTAACAACACAAAATGTTAATTAATTTCTAATTCTCTATTCTATTATTTAGATTTCATGAAGGTTGATTGGACTTGATCCATCATTTTACGGAAAATTAATTATTTCAAATACATGCACCACTTTATGCAACCTGCCTGATTTGCATTGAGGAAAATTCAGCAGAAGTAATTGAGGCACAAGCAAATACTGGCACTGAGTGAACTCAATTTTCATTCCAAATTTCTGCAAAATCCCAAGGCACAACAATATCAGATGCAAGGGGGAAAACAAACAAAAGCAATGTGAAAAGGGAACATGAAGAGAGAATATTACAAGAATCAGAGAACAAAGGGAATGCAAAACTATTTCAGTGCCATAGATGAACAGTGAGGGCTGCATTCAGGCAAGGTGGAATAAGATATCATATGGCATCCTGACAATTGATGTCTTCATTTAAATGTAAGAATTTACATTCTAATTAGAAAGAATTTACATCTTAATCAGAGGCAGCTGTATTATCTTGTTACTGTTTTTTTCAAAGGTAATGAACTAAAGTACTGCTGTGCTTTTTCAACCAGAAACTAAATAGACAGCATCCAGTGTTATTTTATAGCTTACCTGCTGTAAGCTGTTATTAATATTTTCAAAGATTAAATTTCTACCAAAAATCTTTGAAAAATGAAAATTGTATTAGGCATCACTAGAATGGTATGACAAAGACTATTTAAAGTATTTAAACAAATCCTTTTCTAACTTGTATTTTAAATGTGCTTATTTATCAAGCTAATAGAAGCCTCTTATGATTTATTAATATAATATTGTTTTCGCTTGGGCGGATGTAGAAAAGCTACTAAAGCAGATACGCATCACATTCTGGTAAAACCCTGTTCTTACACTTAGATTTGTTTGTAAGAGATCATTTACTAAATGTAAAACTTTACCTTATTAAAACCATTTAAGGTGTATTCTTTTTTTCTGCCTATGACTTTTAATAAGGAAAGATAACAAGTATGTATGACAATATGTTGCTTGTTTTATACTGCTTTGTTACTAAACATTAAAAACATTAAAAAATGTAATGCTTCAGAAATATACACATTTCTGATGATGTTCAGGATTGCCATAGTTAATAAAAGTAACGGAAATAACACGTTCAAATGCACACTGTCCTATTCTTGGTTGTTCATAATGGTAGCAAGACCTAGGTATTGATAGTTGGTGTTATCTTTGCAAAATCAAGCCCATCATTCATAAGAGAATCAGCACGAGCTCACTGACCCATGGTTTAGCAGAAATTGGGCTTGGCCTAAAAGAAATCAAGCAGGAGAAAATTACAAGTGTTAATAAAAATGTAAAATGCCACCTTTGTCCTTAGCACTAGGCATCTTTAGGTTATTGATACTTATTCTCATCAGCTGTATCATTAATATGAAGTTGTAATATGGGCCAGTTTTTAATTTGCAGCTTTATGATTTAATTCATCATATGTATTTTTTTATTAAAATGGAGGAAAATAAAAAGACTAAGAGCTGTATCTATCAGTCTATTAAATAAATGACTAATGTGGTTAATTTCGTCAAAATATTTGATTTAAAAATTACAGTCTAAAATAATTCTGAGGTACCAATTTATCTTTATTATCATACTTATTTTCTAGACCTATATGTATAGAAGAAAAACAGATCACATATGAATGTGCTATACTTTAAGAAATGAAAACCAGAAAAAATCCAGGTAGATGTAAAAAAAAAAAGATGGGATTAATTTTAAGGTGGCATTTTCTTAACCTGGGCCACCCTGATGACAAAGAGGAGATAATTATTAGTTCACTGGTGCTTTTTCTTACATTTCCACTAAAGACAGTTTATGGAGGAAATGATTCAGATGGGCTTGACTGAATTACTGGCTCTGAAAGATGGCTTTATATTGCTGTCAGAAACCGTCAGCCCTCTTTTGAAAGGTTTATTTGTCTATGCTTCTTCCGTGTATGATTTGTTATAAGGGCACCTAACACCACATAGCTCACAGGGTGTCTTCATTTTCAGAAGTATCCCAGATAAGTTTTTGATTATCCCTAAGTTTATGAAAACGGTTTGCCTTTTTGAAAAGGATATCTAGAAATAAGTACATTTTGCTTTTGATATTTACATATGGTTCTGAGTTTAATACCACGTCCTTTGAGTTAGAGGGTATCAGAATGTTATATCTACCATAACCAGTTTTCTTCTTGGCCCATGGTTATGGTAACCACACATATTCATATCCAATCTAAAAGAGCATAATGAAACACATGTTTCCTTTTAGTCTGTCTCTTGTTTCCCTATAACTTTGGGCTTGGATTATCACAATTGCTTCCTAAATAGCTTCTTGCTTGTAGTTACCTCCTCATCTAATGCCTCCTTCCTGAAACTGACAGCCTAAAGTCATGGCCTCTAATCATCCCTATTATAAGGGATGATTAGCTCTGTTAGATACATGGTAGAGAAGAGACATGAATTCTAATCCTGATTCTATTGCTATCTGGGTCTCACTTTTCACATCGGTAAATGAAGAGGTGTGAGTTTATTTTAATGGCCTATTTTTTCTTAAAATTAAATGACTCCATGCTTAACTATTGTGTCTACTCATTGTGTTTTAGTTATTTCAAACCTATTAACTTATCATTTTCAACTCCAACCTGAAATGCATTTTTTCCCTCTGGCTATACAAATTGTGCTCATTTTCAAGATTCATTTTAAAACATCATCTCTTCATAATGCTGGTCTGCTAGCTCTGGTCAATCCACAATAACCTCCTTTCTCTAATGCATGTATTCAACAAATATTTATTGAATACCTAGTTTGTATGGGAGCTTCCCCGATGGCTCAGTGGTAGAAGAATCCACTTGCAATACAGGAGTTGCAGGAGATGTGGGTTCAATTCCTGGGTTGAGAGGATGCCCTGAAGGAGGAAATGGCAACCCATTCCATTATTCTTGCCTGGGAAATCACATGGACAGAGGAGCCTGGTAGGCTACAGTCCATGGGTTGCCAAGAGTCAGATACAACTGAGCAACTAAGCATGCACACATACTTTGTAGTAGCAATGATTCTTATTATTACAGGTAATAAAAATTAAATAAGATGTGCCAGCTATTGTAGTGGACAATTCACATACCATTTTATCATCTAATGCTTGGAAGAAGGTAGTTTGTTTTTTTCTTTTTTCTATTACCCTTTTTACTCAAGATGAGGAAAAAGGGACTTAGAATTCAAGTAAGATACTTTCTTGAAAGTGAAAGTGTTAGTCACTCAGTCGCATCTGACTCTTTGTGACCCCATGGACTGTAGCTCACCAGGCTCCTCTGTCCATGGAATTCTCCAGGCAAGAATTGGTAGCCATTCCCTTCTCCAGGGGAATCTTCCTGACCCAGAGAACGAACCTGGATCTTCTGCATTGCAGGCAGATTCTTTACTGTCTGAGCCACCAGGAAGCCCAAGATACTTGCTTACAGCTAGACAATTAGTAAGCAGCAGAGCTGGGACTAAAATCCATGTCTGCAAACACCAAAGTGTGGTGTATTAATTACCTTGATAAACTCCCTCTTGGAGACAGGGTGCATATTTAGAGGGTTTTAGTATCAGCCACTTGCATATATCAGGCACTTAACACTTCCTTAGGACTCCCCTGGTGGCTCAGATGGTAAAGGGTCTGTCTACAATGTGAGAGACCTGGGTTCGATCCCTGGGTTGGGAAGATTCCCTGGAGAAGGAAATGGCAACCCACTCTAGTACTCTTGCCTTGAAAATCCCATGGACAGAGGAGCTTGGTGCAGGCTACTATCCATGGGGTCGCAAAGAGTCGGGCACAACTGAGGGACTTCACTTTCACTTCCTTGGCTCTTTCAGTAGCATTACACCTCCCTGGAGACAGGCCTCCAAAGACTTTTCTTGGAGATAAAGTCCCTTGGATTGAAAATCCTGGGTAAAGGTATTTCTAATCTGGTTTCTAATGCGGCTCTCATAATTGTATTCCCAACTAATACCAAGTTGTTGTATGCATGGTGTGTTCATAGTCACACAGCATGATGTGCCATAGTTTCCAGTGAACCCCATATTAGCAACTGCCCATTTTCAGCTTATATTCTATCAATCAAATGATTTTGACTCAAATACTGAAAATACTGAATGGTAGGATGTATGGATCATAGAAGTCTTAAATATACAGTCAATTAATTAAAGCACCCCTTTCAAAGAGTTGGAATTAGGTTTCAATGTTTTAAAGACCAAAAGAATGTGCTGCCAAAGAAGTCTATATTTTAATTTCATAAGCAAAAGGAAAATGGGGAAATAAATCACATTTTAATTAAAAAAAAATTGGGAATGGCAATAACAATTTCCCTTGCATACTTATTCAGTTGGTCACACTAACAGTGAAGACCTTCGGCATGAAAAATCTAAATAAGCAGCTTAAAGAAAAAAGTATAATTGATTTAAAATGTGCTCTAGCATTCTTTTATTGTGACTTTCTTAGGAAGAAGTTAGACGATAGCTGGCTTCTGTAACTTTATTGCTTAAACCTTTCCCACTGCTGGGAAAAACTAGTGGTCTCTCTTAAGGCATCTGTATGATGTGCTAGTTGAATTTCAAAAAGCACCGGTTTTGGCTGTACACCTGAAAATATTAATAACACAGCAATGTAAATGAACTATACTTCAATAACAAAATAAAATGAAATTTTAAAAAATCACCAGTTTATACAATTGGCATTCCCCTTACTGAGACCACCTGATAACCTTTTCTGTTCTAGAGCTGGTCAGATTATGGAAAACAAGTATTTTATTTATGTATTTATTCAGCTTTGTTGAGGTATAACTGATATACAAGAAATTGTACAAAATTAATGTATACATCTTGGTGAGTTTGGACATTTGTATATACCTTAATACCATCACTACAGTCAGAGAACTACACATATACATCATATCCAAAAATATCCTTGTGTTCTTCTGTAGTGATTTTGTTTGGGCGGGATTGTAAGAACATTTAACATGAGATCCATCCTCTTAACACATTTTAAAGTATATAATGCAGTATTGTTAACTGTTAAGTACTATGCCTTAAGAAGATCTCTAGAACTTACTCATCTTGCATAACAAGAATTTCATACTCACTGAACAATGCCCCATTTCCTCCTCTCCCTGGTCCTTGACAACCACCATTCTATTCTCCGCTTCTATGAGTTTGACGATTTTAAATACCTCATATAATATTTATATGAAAAGGTCCTCAGTTAAGGAAATAATGTGATATTGTCAATAAAAACTTGAAATCTTTGATGCTGATAATCTGAAATGTGGATAACACACTTGTAGATAACTGAGACCTGGTTTTTACAATTCTGCCTTGAATTGCATGCTGCTAAAATTTTAAAATCTAAATTATCTAAATTTAAATATCAAAGTTATATGCCATAGGGTTATATGAAAAACATCGGAGATGAGACTAAATTCTTTAATGACTTTGGTGTACATCAAGAACAAAGGAAAAAACTGCCCAGAGGATAACACTAAGCATAAAGAACAGAAAAGAAATGTAGTCAAGATACTCTCAAGATAAATAAATGAGAAATCAGAATAATAAACACAAAGAGAGCATAGGAATAAAATACAGAGTTACTGGTTCACTAGTTTACATTACTGATCTAAATTCTTTTTATTTAGTTTTCTATAAATTCTTTAAAAATAAAATTCAAGACTTAAGACAATAATCCTAGCCATTAAATACTAAATCCCCCAAGGTACTAAGAAACCCGATCCCAGAAGACAACAACTAGCTTTTTCCACCTTGGAACATACCCTATCATTCTCCATGACTCCAGATGAAGAATAAGACAGGCTACAGTAAAAAGAAATAGATCCACACGTGATCCACATTCACTTCAAATACAAAGACAAAAGTCTAATCAAGAACCACTCAACATTTAAACATATAAGTCATCATGGATACTCAAGAAACAGAACTTATACATAATGAAACAGCTTATATAAAGCACATGGAGGATGACTTCATAATAGAATATCCTCAAATGGTTAATAAGAGGTGCTGTTAGGAAAACACTAGAAGCATGGAAAATTAGAATGTGACTGTCAAAATAAAAAAAGTTCAATTGACTAACAAAATGAACACAAAAGGAATTAGTGAGCTAGAAGATACAGGGTAAAATAATTCTTCTTGGATATAAATCAAAAGGGCAAAACAAAAAAAAAATCAAATAGAGAAAAGTTAAAAGATATGGACATTTGAGCCAGATCAACATCTTTGTAATAGGCATTACAGAAGAGAAGAAAGAGAATGGCAGGGAGAAAGCAATTTGCATATAGAAATGGTGATTTATTTTGTTAAAAGACAGAAGGAGAAAAATTAGTAGCAGAAGAAATACTCAAAAATTCTTAAGTTAGAAAACAGAACACATCTTTTACCAGAAAATATACCTCCCAAGTATCTAAAACAAATTCCCTTTTTAAATGATAAGACAATGCAATAAATCACATTAAAATCAGGAACAAAGACTGATGTCTAATTTCACCAATATGCTTATACTGCAAGTCCTGGACAATGCAACTGGATAAAAAAAGAAACATGTATAAACATCAGAAAACAGAGATATCAGAAAACTATCAAAAAAGTAACCAAATACAAGATTAACATTTAAGCATCAATTAAAAAATGTAATGAAACAAAAAAAGAATCCCATTCACAATTGTGAGAAAAAACCCTCACAAAATGTTTAGGAATAAGACTTCTATAAAATGTGCAATCAATGACTACTCAATCTTTTACAAACATGGGAATACAAAGAAAAGAAAAAAAAAAAGACAAATTCATGGTATATACCTTTAAAGAGTTAATAAGGTATTTGGGGTCAAAAACTTCAAAGAATTTCACTAATAAGCATAAAAATAACAAGCTGATAAGTGCTACAGAAGTACATGGTTGCTTTGAGTGTATATAAGAGGAGAAGTTGATTTAGTCAGTGAATTTGCAGAAAGTTTCCATGGCTGGATGGCATCACCAATGGACATGAGTTTGAGTGACCTCTGGGAGTTGGTGGAGGACAGGGAGGCCTGGTGTGCTGCAATTCATGGGATCGCAAAGAGTCAGAAACGACTGAGCGACTGAACTGAACTGAACTGAACTGAACTTCCTGGTTGTAGAAATTATTCTGATGGGTGTAGGAGGAATTATCTAGGTTGGGGAAAGTGTGAAATGTACCTCAAGAAAACAGCAAGGGCAAGAAGAGAACAATTTTATTTTAAGAAATTAAAATAAAGAAATAAAAGGATGTGTGGTAAGCTGTATAATGTCCAGGCTTACCACCAAAGATACCCATGGTCCTAATTCCTGGGAACTGTGACTATGCTATACATGACAAAGGAGAATTTTCAGATGTGATTAAGTTAAGGATCCAGAGAGAGGGAGATTGTCCTGGGCCCAGTATAATCATAAGAATCCTTACAAGAGGAAGGCAGGAGGGTCAAAGTCTGAGAGAAGACGGTGTGATGAAGAAGGCAGAGGCCTGAGCGCCATGGCCACGAGCTCAGACCTGCTGGCAGCCTCTAGAACTGGAAAAAGCAAGAAATGGATCGACTCTTTACTAGAGGAGAGGCTCCAGAAGGAACAAGCCTTGCTGACATCTTCATTTTAGTCCAGTGAGACTGATTTTACACAGATCTTCAGAACTATAACATAATATATTTGGGTTATTTTAAACCACTACATTTGTGTTATTTTGCTATAGCAGCAATAGGAAACTAATACAGATTTAGTCATGTGTTAGTTGTATAATATAAAGAAAAAAGAAAGCATCAGTTATTAAAGGAGAATCAATCAATCCTGCCATGAAATTATATGCTATGTGAATCACAGAAGACATAAAATAATACATTGTTATAGAACAGACAGAAGTACTGATACATGAGTGCATTAAATTTTTCATACTTATGACACACAAAGATAATTCAATATTTATTGTAAATAAAAGTGTACTTTCAATAGATTATACCTGGTAAAACGAAACCTTTGACTAGCTGATATCTTCAGCTGAATATCAAGGATATTATACAGTATTCCAAGTAACAGGAATTTTATGATTTATTTAATATATGTGCATGTATAAGTTATACTTTGTAAATGAAGTTATAATGAGGTATTATATTTAAACATTTCATTCTGAAAATTTGACATGCAGAATGTCAAACATTTGTGATGTCTAAACAATACAAAAATTAGTTTAATACATATTTCTTGCCTCTAGATAAATTAATATTCATTTTGATAATGGTGGCCTATCTCTTCCATCCAAAGAATAAAATTAAAAATACACCATAACCATCAGTATCACTTATGAAGAGATAACAATAACTGACTACATTTGGAGAGAAATTTTAACTTAAGTAATATTTTCTGGAGAGATAAGAAAGCCTTCCTCAGTGGTCAACGTAAAGAAATAGAGGAAAACAACAGAATGGGAAAGACTAGAGATCTCTTCAAGAAAATTAGAGATACCAGGGAACATTTCATGCAAAGATGGGCATAATATAGGACAGAAATGGTATGGACCAAACAGAGGAAGAAGATATTAAGAAGAGGTGGCAAGAATACACAGAAGAACTATACAAAAAAGATCTTCATGACCCAGATAACCATGACGGTGTGATCACTCACCTAGAGCCAGACATCCTGGAATGCGAAGTCATGTGGGCCTTTGGAAGCATCACTATGAACAAAGCTAGTGGAGGTGATGGAATTCCAGTTGAGCTATTTCAAATCCTGAAAGATGATGCTGTGAAAATGCTGCACTCAATATGCCAGCAAATTTGGGAAATTCAGCAGTGGCCACAGGACTGGAAAGGGTCAGTTTTCATTCCAATCCCAAAGAAGGGCAATGCCAAAGAATGTTCAAACTACTACACGATTGCACTCATCTCACATGCTAGTAAAATAATGCTCAAAATTCTTGAAGCGAGGCTTCAACAGTACGCAAACCGAGAACTTCCAGATGTTCAAGCTGGATTTAGAAAAGGCAGAGGAACCAGAGGTAAAACAGCCAACATCTGTTGGATCATAGAAAAAAACAAGAGAATTCCAAAAAAACATCCACTTCTGTATTATTGATTATGCCAAAGCTTTTGACTGTGTAGATCAACAGAAACTGTGGAAAATTCTTAAGAGAGATGGGAATACCAGATCACCTTAATTGCCTCCTGAGAAATCTGTATGCAGGTCAAGAAGCAACAGTTAGAACTGAACATAGAACAACAAACTGGTTCCAAATTGGGAAAGGAGTATGTCAAGGCTGTATATTGTCATCCTGCTTATTATTTAACTTATATGCAGAATACATCATGCAAAATCCTGGGCTGGATGAAGCACAAGCTGGGATCAAGACTGCCAGGACAAATATCGACAAACTCAGATAATGCAGATGATACCACTCTTATGGCAGAAAGTGAAGAGGAACTAAAGAGCCTTGAGATGAAAGTGAAAGAGGAGAGTGAAAAAGCTGGCTTAAAACTCAACATTCAAAAAACTAAGATCATGGCATCTGGTCCCATCACTTCATGGCAAATAGATGGGCAAACAATGGAAATAGTGACAGACTATTTTCTTGGGCTCCAAAATCACTGCAGATGGTGACTGCAGTCATGAAGTTAAAAGACACTTGCCCCTTGGAAGAAAAGATAGGACCAACCTAGGCAGTATATTAAAAAGCAGAGACATTACTTTGCCGACAAAGGTCTGTATAGTCAAAGCTATGGCTTTCCCAATGGATGGATGTAAGAGTTGCACCATAAAGAAAGCTGAGTGTCAAAGAACTGATGGTTTTGAATTATGGTGTTGGAGAAGATTCTTGAGAGTCCCTTGAACTGCAGGGAGATCCAACCAGTCAATCCTAAAGGAAATCATTCTTGAATATTCACTGGAAGGCCTGATGCTGAAGCTGCAGCTCTAATACTTTGACGACCTGATGTGAAGAACTGAATCTTTTGAAAAGCCCCTGATGCTAGGAAAGACTGAAGGCAGGAGGAGAAGGGGACAACAGAGGATGACATGGTTGGATGGCATTACTGAACTTGATGGACATGACTGTGAGCAAGCTCCAGGAGTTGGTGATGGACAGGAAAGTGGTGTGATGTAGTCCATGGGGTCGGAAAGTGTTGGACAGAACTGAGCGAATGAAAACTGAACTGAACCCTCGCCAGTATTCTTGCCTGGAGAATTCCATGGACAGAAGAGCCCGGTGTGCTACAGTCCATTGGGTTGCAGAGAATTGGAAACAGCTGAGCGATTGCAAAGAGTCGGACACAACTGAGAGACTAACGCTTTCACTTTCAACAGTAATACAACTAAATATAGATATATTTTATATGGTGACTTTAAAAGTCTTAATTTTTAATCATTAGAAAATAATCTTTAAGTCATATACTACTGTACATTAAAATTTTATAATATTTCATCTAAGTTAGAAATTGTTTCAAGAAATAAAAATGAGTGTTGTATCTTTCGTTTGAATCAACCACATATGGTTTGTAGTTATTTTTCTGCTAATTAGTAAGTTTTTCTAATTTGAAACAGATACAAAAATCCACAATACAAGAACAGGATCTGAAATGATAAGAGATAATTTGCCTTGATGCATTTGCAATAAGATGAGTGCACTGCAGACTAAAATGTATTGTTTTTTTTTTTTTTTGGAATACTCTATTTCTATTGTAAGCAGAACAAATGCACAGATGGCATGGGTCATAAAAATATAATTAAGCTTTACAATATCATTCCTATCAGATTTCAGAAGTGTGCTCTAGCTTAAGTTAGAGTGCTCAGTGTGTGAGTGCATATAACATTTTTGAATTTTAAGTTTTTGGATAAATATATGAAAACTGACATATTTATCTGTTTCATGCTATTTCCATCTCCCTCCATGTTCTTGGCCTTCAGTTTCAGGCAACTGGAGGATTATTTTAGGAGAGACCATACTAACTAAAATGAAACAAAACAAAACAATTGTACTAAGTCTTCTTAAAACAGAAAATACTTTATTTCCTTAAAAAATGTGATGTGAAATACTGGCATGGATTACCACCAAAGGAATCACTATAGCCAAGGCACAAGCGGCCTGGAGAGACGAGACAGAAGAGGAGACAAACTTCTGAGGTCCCTTTTGGTCCAGTTATTTTGCATTTCAATAAAAGGATGATAACAGCAATCACATAATCACCTCAGATCCTCTTGTAAATGAAGCAGGGTTTAAGTACATAAATGATGTGAAAAAAGTATATTTATACTTTGAAAAACACTGGTTAACCTTTATGATCAATGCGTGCATGATCGGTTGTTTAGTCATGTCCGGTTCTTTGCAACCCCAAGGACTGTAGCCCATCAGGCTTCTCTGTCCATTGAATTTTTCAGGCAAGAATATGGGAGTGAGTTGCCATTTCCTGCTCCAAGGAATCTTCCCAAACCAGGGCTCTAACCTGGGTCTCCTGTATTGGCAGGCAGATTCTTTACCACTGCACCACTTGGGAAGCCCTTTTGATCAATAGTAATTGCTTAAATCTCCCATGGGATTTATCAGTGAAGAGGCTATCTAAATCTGTAAGGTGTTAGAACTGTTTTGGGGACTTCTGGGCAATAAGGGATGTTTTATAAAAATACCAGCATGTTGCATGTCTGTCTTCTTTCTCTGTTTACCTTGCTTCATAAGACTGTTGACAAAGCCACTGGTGCAAGGCCTAGGAGGCTGAGGGGCTCTAAGAATTCAAACATAGGATTCACAGGATCCTCTGTATGTATCATGTTTAGCAGTCAAGAAAGCAAAATAAGAGACTGCAGGCTCTGACTATAAGATATAACTCAAATACCCAGCCCCCAAAACACAACCAAGAATTGGAAGTAACTTTAGTGTTAATTCATCTGCAACGTCTAATAAAAAGTGCTAGCAGTTATAATTTCTTGAGTGGTCTCTATGCACTTCCTTGTGTGCTAAGTGCTTAATATGAATAATATTCATTTTCTTGATAAAAAACATTTATATTAACTACTGTTTGTAACAATCTTTTGAATAGGCATTATTATCATTATTTCACACAAAGCTCTGGAGTAGAGAGACCTTCATCAGCCAGTGTGAGGACAGAGGACTGGTGTGACCCCCGGGCTGCTGTCTGCATGGGGTTAGTTTCTGCTGTGTTTTTATACAAACAAATCTGAGACAGGATCTGTTGGTCAGCCTGTGTCTGCGACCCCAGGGCTGGAACTAGGGTTCAGGTGAGGTTGGTAGGTCTTCCCAGGTGGTGCTAGTGGTAAAGAACCTGTCTGCTAATGCGGGAAACATAATGAGACACAGGTTCCTGGGTCGGGAAGATTCCTTGGAGGAGGGCATGGCAATCCACTTTAGCACGAGCATGGAGAATCTCATGGACAGAGGAGCCTGGTGGGCTGCAGTCCACAGGGTTACAAACAGTTGAACACAACTGAAGCAACTTAGCACACACACACAGGTGCTAACAAAAGAGTTTTGAGGGATTGAATACCTTATAAAAGATCACATAACTAAAAAAAGCTGGAGTCAATTAAAAACTTGTTCAGAAATTTTTTATACGTAGAATGTATACCTAACATAGTATAAGTATATAACACACACTAAATGAATAAATAGCATATATTATGGTTAAATACTAAACGCCAGCTAATGTCTATGGAGAGGGAGAATCACTTACAGAGGAAAATCCATGAATCAGATTTTAAATGTACTGTATGCATGTGTAAAATATACATAAAATTTATCTTCAAACCATTTTAAGTGTTTATTTCAGTGTCATTAAGTACAATCACAACATTGTAATACAACTGCTACTACTATCCGTTTCTAGAACTTTTCATCATCCCAAAGTGAAACTCTGTCCCCATTAACCAATAATTCCCCTTTCTCTTCAAAATGTGCTTTAATTCAAACCTATCTATTTACTTAAAATTTCAGAATGTTAGTGCATACAGCTGTTTTGTTTTAACATGTATAAGCATATTATAATCCTAGGTACCTGCTATGCAATTACAGGAGATGAAAATGTTCACTTTGGGAAATGCAATTATCATTTTTTTTTTTTTTTACTAAAGAAAATAGATTTAGAAGGACAGACAGAAATATACTTCATCAATATATTACTTGTTCCCAACTGTGGCTAACAGTTGATGCTTTCTTTAGCTATGATTTAAAAAAACTAAAGATACATATTCTAAGGAGTAAAGGTATAACTGACAGGCTAGTTAGAAAATGTTTTTGTTCGTCTCCTTTTTGAAAAGAAAAAAAAAATTCTGTCTTTACTGCTCAGTATTGAAAAGACATCTTCTATTTCACTAGATAAAATAAGAATTATCAAGGCTCAATTTAGAGCAATATATTGAAAATGTACATATTTACAATCTGCAAAACTCTTACATCTATAAAGCTCTTAAGCTAGTAAACTGAAAACACAGGAAAAGAAATAACTGACTCAGTCATCAAGATATAGGAATAAGAGTCGAAAGAAGCAGTTTTGGAACCCAGGAGACACAGCTATTTAAAAAATTACGTTCAGGCCACAGTTTTTGACATTTATTTAAAATAGTTTTGACATTATTTTAAAATAGAACATTGAATATCTATGCCCCAAGATAAATCAAATGACATTAGAAGTTAATTAAGCCAACTGTATCCTTTTACTCATGAACAATCTTATTTCAAACATGTACATGTTTAAGTAGCAAAACTAGAACACTTGGTAATTTCCAGAAGATCACTTAAAGGCATTTAAAGAATAAGAATGCAAGTAGATTTGGGATAGAAGCAGCTTACAGAAAAGCTACTTAAGCAATGGTGACAGAGTAAAGAATAAAGAATAATATTCAGCCCTCAAAATGGACTTACTTATACTGGCTGTATAACTGAAAATATCTATTTTCTTTTCACAGTTAATAACATTAAAAAAGGAATGTTTTAACACAAAATCCTTAATTATACCTAAAATGATATGGGCAGACACAGGATCCAGGAAAGACCATTTTCTTATACAGCAGTTCAAATCAATGACTGTGTGAATTTTTAAAAACACATTAGGCATTAGGCACATTCAAGTGATCAGTAAATCACTTTAGAAAAAAGAGTAGTGACTTAAGTCCACACCTATGCTATAATTCTGTAAGAGAGAAGGAAATGTTCCTGGGTAAGAGGGTTGGAGGGGCTTTCCAGGTGGATCAGTGGTAAAGAATCCACCTGCCAATGCAGGAGACACAGGTTCGATTCCTGGGTTGGCAAGATCCCCTGGAGAAGGAAATAGCAACCCACTCCAGTCTTCTTGCCTGGAAAATCCCATGGACAGAGGAACCTGGTGACCTATAGTCCATGGGGTTGTAAAAGAGTCGGACACGACTCAGTGACTAAACAATAACAAAGAGGGTTGGAATGCAGATGAAAGGAATTTACTCACTTGTACATTTATACCACCATGTAAGAAATAGATGAGGAAAAATAAAAAGGTTTTCTATTTTTTTTTTAGGATGCATTTGAAATTTACAACACAGAACACGCCCTGTTGATGAAACTAATGATGAAGCTCTAAGAGCCATCTTGTAAATCCGAACTCTAAAGTGAGCTCCAAAGGTCAGAATTTGAATGCAAATGTCTCTGCTTTGCCTCAATAATTTGTTATCTAGACTGGCATCCTAGGGGCTACTTAGGATATGGGATCAGGAGACTTTGGTTTTAGACTTTGTTTTGTCACTTTCTATGTGAAATTGGAAAAATTATTTATCCAGGCTTTGGATACCTTACACAAATCTACAACTTTTATCCTCAATTTACAAATTTAGAAACCTCTGAAAAACAACTCATTTAGTGGCACCATGAGGCTTGAAATGACTTCAGCTATTTAAAGTTTTTATTAACTCTGTGTAACTACTCATATGTTTTTTGACTGAAATTTTAATTTTTGATTATGAGGCATTTGGGCTTCCATGGTGGCTCAGTGGGTAGAGTCTGCAATGTGGGAGGGCTGGGTTCCATCCCTGGTTTGGGAAGATCCCCTGGAGAAGGAAATGGCAACCCACTCCAGCACATTTCTTAAAAATAGACTCATACAACAAGGAGTCCTTAGAGCTTCCTTTGTAGCTTAGTTGGGAAGGAATCTACCTGCAATGCAGCAGACCTGGATTCGATTCCTGGGTCGGGAAGATCCCCTGGAGAAGGAAATGGCAACCCATTCCAGTATTCTTGCCTGGAAAATCCCATGGACAGAGGAGTCTGGCAGGCTACAATCCACAGGGTCACAAGAGTCAGACACAATTTAGCGACTAAATCACCACCATGAGGTATTTGCCATATTACCATTTCAATAAACACTACAATAATTTATTTTGAAATACTTTCAAACATAGGCAAGTATGCAACAGAACAAGACATTTCCATATTCCTCTCACCTAAATTCCCTAACTTTTAAATCTCTTTCTCTTTTTAGTGAAATCTAGATATACCTCTCCAAATATTTGTGTACACCCATACTTAGCCCTTTCCCGAAGCATTTAATAACAAGGAGCATAGGTGATTCTCATCATCCCCAATTGCTCTGGTGACCATTTCCCAGAACAAGGACTTTATCATATATAGTCACAATATAATTGTTCACGTCAGGAAATCAACATCAATACCACACTACTGTCTATCTGTAGACCCCAATCACACTTTGTAAATCATCCCAGAAATACTAAGACACCCATTCTTTCTCAATATTCTGTTTCTCCCTACCTTTCAGGCACTCAACAGTTTTTCAACAATACAAGACTCTCATTTTGTAGGCTAATCAGAAACAGATCTATTTGAAATGCCCTCTTGATCAATGCTTTTGGGGCAGGAGATCACTAATAGGACACACTGCTCTTCTAGTGTCTCACAAGGCGAGGTACCACACATTATGTCAACTCACTTGTGATGTAAACCTCGATCACCTGGTTGTCCTGTTCATCAAAGTCACCGTTCTGCCCTTTGTAACGTACTAGTAGTTTGTGAAAGAAATATTCTGAGACTGTCAATATCTTCTTCCTCATCAGATCTGATTAAACACACCCGCCTATCTTAGCCTCCAACTGACAATACTTCTGCCTAAACTGAATGTAACTCTGATTGTTAATGGTAATTTTCTACTTCATCACGCCTTCAATGTTGATTATTTGATATTCTATAAGAAAGAAGTTTCCCTATCTATCTACCTACCTACCTACCTATCTATTATCTATCTATCTGGGCTTCGTTGGTGGCCCAGATGGTAAAGAATCTGCCTGCAATGTGGGAGACCTGGGTTCAATCCCTGGGTTGGGAAGATTCCCTGGAGGAGAACATGGCAACCGACTCCAGTATTCCTGCCTGGAGAATTCCCATGGACAGAGGAGCCTGGCAGGCTACAGTCCACGGGGTTGCAAAGAGCTGGACACGACTGAATGACTAAGCACACACATACATCTATCTATTTATCTCAGTATGGATACTTGGATTTCGATTTTACTCAATGGGTTATTTTCCATTATTTATTTTGAAGCTCAAATTTCCAAGATTTGGCTAGTAGGATATTCTTCAAAGTGGCTCCTGTGCCTTTTCTCATGTCCCCATCGTTCTTTGAGTACCTCCCTACTTTGGGGCACAAATTCTAGTCTCACATTCCACTTTCCGTGTACCAGTTCTAGAATCAACTATTTTGCCAAAAGGCCTCCCCTCCCTCCCTCTTGTTTTTGGTTGCAGATGATACATAGAATTCAACATCTAGGTACTTGGAGTGTTCTTTAGATTGTTATTGTTTCCAAGCTCTCCAGAAGACAAAGCTAAGAAATGCCTGTGTGGATATAGTACATAAACACTTAGATGCATCTATAACTATTTCTACATTTATCTGTATATGTGTGTGTGTAAACATATGTGGTATATACCCATGAGCATTTATGTTTGTTTGTTCTAAAATTACCTCTTTCAAATGTTAAGCAATATTCTCTAGCGAAACAGGTTTTGCTGAACAAAATGTTATTCACTATATTCATATGCTACGTAGCTTTATGTGTTTTGATATTAGTCCCTTTTGGCTTCAATCTTGTAAGACTGAGAGATGCTGGCCTTTTATTTTGCCTTCCCAGAGCAAGCACCTGGTCCTCCTTCCATTTCTATGATTGTGTTAGTAAAAAAAAATCTAATGGGGTAGAGAATTAACAAGGAAGAAAAACAGGAAAAATATTTAAATTTTCCTATCAATATCCCAAATGCAATTACAAATACATGCATAGAAAATGTATTTTTAAATTCATACCTAATACAAAAGTAAAAATATATATATACGAATTAAATACAAAGAATTTAGGACACTTTAATTATTTAAAATCTGCTCAAACACACCAATATAGTTACAAAAAATAACTCACAGAAAGATAAATGGTTTACCTAAAATAGGCTTGTATGACTAAAATTTATCAGTTTAATACAAATATGTGTTTAAAGTTTCAAATTTAAGTATACTATGCATATTTTATACTGAATTAAACTAACAAACCACCCCCGCTACAGCTGGGAAGGTTAAACAACAGTATTCAGATCTGATTTGGATAGAACAGCTGTTCAAATGCCAGGGCGTACTTTACTTAAAAATGTGACCATTTAGTTCTGTTAAATATAAACTGCTGTTCTGGTTATGTTCATGCATTATTTTCCCCCAAAAGTCCTTTAAAAAATCCTTTTTTTTCCTGATAGAATCACTACTGAAGCTCAGTGGGTCTTTTTTTTAACCTAATTATCTCAACTTTTTGAAAAAATGACTAGGACAGTTTTCTTACCTCATCTCGTCTCTCTCACACCTCATTCTCCTCACTGGCTGCTCTTGGCAACACAAAGATAGTACAATAATTGGAAAAGTGGTATTTTGATGGGGCCCTGATTATCTCTTTCAAATCTCAAGCAATATTCTCTAGTGTAACAGGCTTTGCTGAACAAATTTTTATTCACCTAATTCATATGCTACATGGTTGCACTTAAATTCCTCATTTTTGACAGAAACAAATTTGGACATTTTAAATTATAGAAAATAATTTCATCATGGCTACATAGCATATATGTTAAATTACAAACTATGTAAGTACCATTCTCAAGGATAAAACAAATAAAATCCTAAAGCTCCCAAGAATAGCCACCAATAGTTCATTTAAAGGATGTCTGCTGCTGCTAAGTTGCTTCAGTCGTGTCCAACTCTGGACCCCATAGACGGCAGCCCACCAGGCTCCCCCGTCCCTGGGATTCTCCAGGCAAGAACACTGGAGTGGGTTGCCATTTCCTTCTCCAATGCATGAAAGTGAAAAGTGAAAGTGAAGTCGCTCAGTTGTGTCTGACCCTCAGTGACCCCATGGATTGCAGCCTTCCAGGCTCCTCTGTCCATGGGATTTTCCAGGCAAGAGTACTGGAGTGGGGTGCCATTGCCTTCTCCTAAAGGATGTCATCACCAATCAAAGGCCATGAACCTGTTTGCACTGAAGGAAAGTGAAAGTGAAACTGAAGTAGCTCAGTTGTGTCTGACTTTTTGTGACCCTGTGGACTGTAGCCCACTGGGCTCCTCCATCCATGGGATTCTCCAGGCAAGAATACTGGAGTGGGTTGCCATTTCCTTCTCCAGGGGATGTTCCTGACCCAGGGACCGAACCTAGCTCTCTCGCATTGCAGGCAGATGCAGGTAGACGCTTTAACCTCTGAGCCACCAGGGACGCGCACAGAAGGAGGTGGCCCATTATTTAATTTCTTGAAAGTGAAAAGTGAAAGTGAAAGTCACTCAGTCATGTTCTACTCTTTGCGACCCCGTGGACTATACAGTCCAGGGAATTCTCCAGGCCAGAATACTGGAGTGGGTAGCCGTTCCCTTCTCCAGAGGATCTTCCCAACCCAGGGACTGACCCCAGGTCTCCCGCATTACAGGCAGATTCTTTACCAGCTGAGCCACCAGGGAAGCCCAAGAATACTACAGGGGGTAGCTTATCCCTTCTCCAGTGGATCTTCCCAACCCAAGAGGCAAACCAGGGTCTCCTGCATTGCAGGCAGATTCTTTATCAACTGAGCTATCAGGGAAGCCTCCATTAATTTCTTGGGACTTGGTAAAAAAGTAAGATGCTTTTGAAGAAATTACTTTCTAAGAGAAACCTCCTTAATCTGGTATCCAAAGGAGAACATGACTTCTTCAGTACACTTCAGAAACTGAAGATGAAGCTCTGATAGAACTTTCACTTCAGCAGAAGACACAAACAGAAGGCAATATCATCCTACTGGAAAAGGAAACAAAGGCTTAACGTCAGAGAGTCTTCCAAAGTCAGACAGGAAGTCAACAGTTGCTCCTCAACAAGAAACTGGCTTAAGGTTCATACCATTCAACATGTTACATTCTTTGAGAGGGAAGTGGAGTCCATGTTCCTCTCTTCCCTCCCTAGTAAATACAGGGCAGCAGCCAGCAGAGCCTGGTGGGCTGCCGTCTATGGGATCGCAAAGTCGGACATGACTGACGTGACTTAGCAGCAGCAGCAGCAGCAGCAGCCATGAGTCAGAAACTCTGCTAGGCTTGGAGATTCAGTGATGGACTAACCATGTGGACCCTGTATTTATGGAAGTGAGCGTGTAGAAGGGGAGGCTACTGCTATGAAAGAAAAGGTACAGGATGCTGTGAGAGCAGGAGTGGTGTCTGATCCAGACTCGGCGTGGATCGAAGAGAGAAGTCCTCAAGGAGGCCGTGACACTCAAACCGTAACCTGAAGGATACAGAAAAGTGAGCCGGGGTGAGATGACAGGAAGTAGAGAGGTTGTTAGCTGGAGCGTTCCAATCAGAGGCAACAGCATGTGTGAATATATTCTTGAGGAATCGAAGGAACTCAGGTACAGCGTGGGTACATTCCTGTCCACACCAAAGTGAGCAATGGTGCTAGAAGTAAAGAGACAATACATGGGGACAGGTGGGACTTTGCTGTGTCCTTGAAAATGGAAACCTATGGCTTTTTTTTTTTTTTAATGAAAAGAGTAGGTCAATTCAGAAACTGTTCCTTAAATGAAGAGATCAAAATTCATGATGACATTAGTAGGGCAAGAGAGAGTAAAGGAAAGATTCTACTTCTAAAACTACTAAAGTTTTTTTTTTATGTTTTTACATTTTAGGTCATAGAACCACCTGAACTTAGGTTGGTTACATTTTGGATTTTAGGCACCTCATCATTAAAATGAGGGGGTTGAAAAGATGGTCTCTCCTGCTCTAGTGTTTGGGTCTGTTAGTTATATGACCATCAGGATCATAGTATCAAAACTCTGCTCCTTGAGAGCCCTAGATTCCTTCCAGTTATTGTCGGAATACATCTCCATTCAAGTGGAGCAGCTCCAATTTTGTCAGGTTTCTTTACTGACCTTCTGATAAGATTTTTATATAGAAAGGGCTTAAAAAATTGAATTAAAAATGGAGTTTTTGTCTCATTGCCTTGTTGCATTGATCTCCAACATTTAAATCCTTGTACATGTGTGCATGCTAAGTCACTACAGTAGTTTCCAACTCTGCAACTCAGTGTACCTTAGCCCACCAGGTTCTTCTGTCCATGGAATTCTCCAGGCAAGAATATTGGCATGGGTTGCCATGCCCTCCTCAAGGGGATCTTCCCAACCCAGGGATCGAACCTGCATCTCTTATGTCTCTTGCATTGGCTGGTGGATTCTTTCCTTAGTTACTTAAAACTTAGGCAGTTCCCCTACTGGTCTGAATGCAAGGCTAAATCTATGAGTTCTTAAATGATTTTTTAATACCCTGAGATTATTCAGTAAGAAGCTGATCAAGAAATATCATAAATTCTCTCACATTAAACAGCTTTGTGTCATCTCAGGAAATCTAATTAGGAAAAATGGTATTATAAATATTTATATTCCCAGTCATTGTGTTTACTGTCCTAAATTCAGAAATAACAAAGAAACTTGTTCTTTGGTTTAAAAAGTGAATATAGAAGTACCATTTTATTCGGTAAGGTTAAAAAAAACCAACATTGGCAGTTAGTAAATCAGTCCTAAATTTACTATAGACTTTTTTCTAAGCTTGAAGATAAAACTGAAGCTTTATAAACGAGAAAATGATGTACTAAAAGCAAGACACTAAATCACTTTTAAACACCAAACACAATTTATGCCTGACTTTAAAACTCATCCACAAAACATTAATCTACACAAAGGCCAGAAGCTGAATGAAGCATAATTTGTGAAACTGATACCTTCCATCACAACCTCTAACTGAAAAGGTCATTAGATATATTATATCTAAGTGAGCAGCTTATCCCTGCTTCATTACTGATAATTAAGACAAGTAATATTTTCTTGACAGTAATGTGTCCATTAACAGATATACTCTAGTTTGCATAAAATAAGCATTAATTACCATAGTACTACCACAGATTAAAAAAAATTAAGTACCTGTATAACATGGCTTCATTATTTTTTTTGTTAATTTCCTTAAAGAATTAATAGGCTCAGAAAACATAATGTACATATTAAGAAATTCATCTTTTGTCATGTTTTAAATTCATAAGGTACATAACAAAAAATGTATTCAGAAAAAAGTGATCAAGGAAAATGAAGGTACTTGTGACTGGGTATCATTTAAAACTTAACTGTTCTAACTTGCTTTGCTGAGCCACTTGAAATGCTACTAGAAAAGCAGCTGCTCTTTATAAGACTTAAGTCTTTTTTTTTTTTAATTATTGGGTTATAGTTGATTTATAATGTTGTATTAGTTTCTGCTGTACAGCGAATTCCATCAGTTACACATATGCACTTCTCTACTCTTTTTTAGATTCTTTCCCCATGTAGGTCAATTACAGAATATTGAGATGAGTTCCCCATGCTCTATAGGTAGGTTCTTAGTTATTTATTTTATACATGGTAGTGTGTATATGTCAATCCCAATCTCCTAATTTATCCCTCAAGACTTTTTAAGTATTAATGTAGAAAACTTGGGAAGTTACAAAATGGTATTCTGGTGTTCAAAAATTTTAAAATAATTTCCAAAGTACTTTCCTGAAGAAGAACATTAATGTCTTAAATAAGAAAGCACACAAGACTACCTGCTCAGTAAATAAGACCCTGTTTGTGTGCTCAGCTGCTTCAGTCATGTCTGACTCTTTGAGACCCCATGGATTGTAGCCCGCCAGGCTCTTCTGTCCATGGAATTTTCCAGGCGCGAATACTAGAGGGGGTTGTCATTTCCTTCTCCAGGGGATCTTCCCAACCCAGAGACTGAACTTGTGTCTCTTGCATTGCAGGCAGATTCTTTACCATCTGAGCTACCAGGGAAGCCCTTTAACTATTACTTAGTGTTAGTCGCTCAGTCGTACCCGACTCTTTGCGACCCCATGGACTGCAGCTCTCTGTCCATGAGATTTTCCAGGCAAGGATACTGGAGTGGGTTGCCATTTCCTTCTCCAGGAGATCTTCCCAACCCAGGAATCGAACCAGGGTCTCCTGCACTGCAGGCAGATTCTTTACCAACTGAGCTACAAGGGAAGCATGACTAACATTTACTATGTGACTAATATTTAAGTATGTGTACAATGTACTTACAGCATTTTCTCAAGTTTATCCCATAGCTATATCATGATGCTAATACTATGACTGTTCCAATTTTACAAACAAGGGAAAAAGGAAACAACTTGCCTACATTCATGTAACTAGTAAGTGGTGGGACAGGTCCAGTGGACTTGTGCCTGGTACTCTTAACTACTATACTACACATTCTTGCCAACAGATTTACTTGTTTCAAGTGTTCCCCTTTTCAGGACTGCCAACCAGATAACATTTCTTAATTACTTATTTGTGCAAAAAACTAGAAGCCAACACAGTACTTGGTCAGTAGCTTGTGAGGAGACTCACACTTGAAAAAAAGTAAAAATGGGGGAAGAAGTAGTAATTTATGGTCTGAAATTCTTAACTAGGTGTCATTCCAAACTGCAGTTTACTAGGTCAGCATTGAGTATGTGGTTCATCTTTGTAAAAAAATCGAGCAGTAAGCCAGACAAGGTATATAACTCCTCTGCATCTCAGTACATTAATCAGTAAAATGATAATAGACCCAATTTCAAAGTTGCTGTGAGGATTAAATGAGTTAACACAAGTGTCCAATATAGTGTCTTGCTAATACTCTTGAGTTGTTACAGCTTACAACACATTGAGATCACAGCAGAGAAAGAGGATTCTTCAAAGTATTCTTGGTCCTTATGGCCCAGATCCTGAGTCCTGTCTTTTGAGGAATCCTGTTAAGTCACTAGTGCAAGTGTGTCATACCCCTCAGGTGTGCTGGGGTGAAAAAAAAGTTGAGGACTACTTAGTGGGACATTACACATTCTCACCTGGGAAAGCAGTTAGCTGGGGCAAAGTAGGGGTGTCTATAGAGGGTGTGTGTGTATACTTAGTTGTATATGACTCTTTGCTATGCCATGGTCTGTAGCCCTCCAGGTTACTATGTCCACAGAATTTTACAGGCAAGAATACTGAAGCAGGTTGCCATTTCCTTCTCCAGGGATGAACCCATATCTCCTGCTTGGCAAGCAGTTTCCTTACCATTGAGCCACCTTGGAAACCCCTATAGAGGTTGAGCAGCATGAAAAACTTTCCCCAAACTAATGCTCTAGGAGCAGTGTGGGTTGAGGAGATATAATATGCTTTGGCAGTACACAACAGAGGATTTGAATCACAAGTGTATCCTGGCTCTAATTATCAGCCATGTAACACTGGGAAAATTACTGAAGTTCTTTGGCCTCTTTAGATTTACATGAAGACAAATGAAATTAGATACATAAAGGAGCTGACCCAGTAAAGATGAAAGACTAAGGAAGGCACAGTGAGGTCAGGTAATGTTCCTAAGGTTACATGACTAGGTTATACAACTAGTCAGCGGAAGAATCTTCTGCTCTGTGCCAAGAGAGAAACACAGGTGATGAGTATAAAATAATGCATAGCTATTTACAGACATAAATGTGGCTAGAAGAAAGATTAGTTTCTAGAAAGACTGGCATAAGCTGGATAAGCATGAAAGGGTTTCAATGTAGGAACATGATGAACAAAAAAATATAGTGTTCTCATGCAGCTGTGAAAAAGATATAGGAAGCTTGACTTTGAAATTTGATTCTTTCTGAAAAGCCCACTATGATTTAAGTGCCCTACACATGTAAACACATTATCTTGATTAATCTTAGGTAGAAAGTAATTATCACTCATACAGCTTTCCTATTTTCAGACAAATTTATTACCAGATAAGAATTTTATTGCTTTTAGTCAAAAGCAAAAATTTTCAGAGCCAACATTTTCTTTAAAGAAATAAAAAAGTTTAAAACAGAATGAGGATAGGAAGCTACTAAAATACTTACACTTTCTCATTAACTTGGACTTTGTAACTTATTCAATAGAAGGGAATATAGACAATTGGATAAACTGGTTTCATATATGAAATTCTATTTTTAGTTTTCTACAAAGTCATGGGAGCCCCTATTTTAGTAAGTACAAATAAACATTGTAATATTAAAGATGCAGAATGTGCATTTTCTTTTTAGGAAAAGGAAGTATTTGACTGGTCATTGGCCAAACCCTGTTTGAGTATCTACCATATTTGCTGTCTCTCACTTGAAAAGAGAAGAGGTAGGACCGGACTGTTGTAGAGGTCTCTTAATCTGCCACATCTAGAAAGGGAGGAAAGTAACTCTGCCCCAGAGGTTGACAATTCAGCTAGTAGAGTGAGGTGGAAACACATGGGCTTTTGAGTCAGCTACTCCCGTGAATGAATCTTGGCTTTGTTATCCATTAGCCATTTGAGCTTGTGTAAGGCTTCAGGTCTCACATGTGGAAATGGGCTAGTTTAGTTTGCAAGAATTGTTCCAAGGATTAAAGGAGATAATACTCATGAAAGCACATGGTATTTTCTTTTCCTTCCTTAATGAGACAAGCAATATTTTGGTGCCATTTCACAGAACAACCAATATTCTCCCAGTACAGCAAAACTGCAGAATTACTGTCTGCTAACGAGTACTTCTCCTGGCTTTCAAGAACAGGGAAATGCTGCTTTGTCTATGAGAAAAACCACCACCACTACCGCCACAACAATGCATCAGGTTTTATGCCAGTTTCTAGAGGGGTATGTTGGGGGTGGTAAAGGGAGGCTCAAGATGGAGGGGAGAATATATACTTATGGCTGACCTACACTGCTGTACATCAGAAATCAACACAATTTTGCAAAGCAATTATCTGCCAATTAAAAATTAAAAAAACAAAAAAGATATTACCTCATAACCACACTATGTGGAATGTGCCATTATTGTCCCTATTTTAAAAAATTTTTATTGAAGTATAGTTGATGTACAGTGTTGTGTTAGTTTCAGGTATAGAGCAAAGTGATTCAGTTACACACATGTCTTGTTTTTCAGATTCTTTCCTCCTTTGTGCTCTGTCACTCCAGTTGTGTCCAGCTCTTTGCAACCCCATGGACTCTCTCCAGGCAAGAACACTGGAGTGGGCTGCCATTTCCTACTCCACTGTTCTCTTATAGGTTATTACAAAATACTGAGTATAGTTCCCTGTGCTATATAGTAGGTACTTGTTGGTTATCCATTTTATATATAGTAGTGTGTATTATTCCACTCCAGTATTCTTGCCTGGAGAATTCCATGAACAGAGGCTGGTGGGCTACAGTCCATGGGGTCGCAAAGAGTCAGACACAACTGAGCGACTAACACCACTTGACTACTAGTATGTGTTATTATCTCTAATTAACAGACGAGGAAACTGGGGCAGAGAGGAATTATTTGTTTAGCATACACTGAACACACACATACACAAGCAAGAAGTGGTGAAGCAAACTCTCAAGGCAGGCCACTGGACTGCAGAGCCTTACTCCCATCAATCACTGTTTCTGACCACTTTATAGAGCACATACAATGTAAGGGGCAGACTCCTCGTCACGAGCAAGGAGTGAGGCAGGGCTTTCACAAATGGAGCTCTCCAGTCCTTCTTCCATCTTCCATTCTGACAAATGCTTCAACCCAAAGAGAAGTTAGAAAGGAGAAATGAGATGATTCATCTGAATGCTTAAGCTACTATTTTAAGGTAAATAGGAGCTTACTGAAGGTAAAAGCATTCCCAGAGGACAAGAATACACAATAAATAAAACTTTCATTGGTGCTACATAGAGAGTCTATGTGTAAAATCTTCTCACGGTACTAAAAGTGAATGTTGAGCCAGGAATTTGGTTCAACAGTTGACTCAGTGACAAAGTTAACAACAAAGCCATAAATTACAGAACCGAAAAAATATTAGTCTGATTCTAATTTGCTGCTCTCCCAGTAATGAGAAAAACTGCAAATAATAAGTCTCTTCAGATTTTTTCTCCAACACTCACAGATTTGATCTCTATTATGTGTGGACTCAGACTGATCTAAGGTGAATGTGGAAGTTAGGGATGCTCACAGTTCCTGTCTGTAGGCACTTCTGCACACAGCGTTCACCCTTTACAAGTGAGTGACTATGCACGTTAGTAACATAGTAGTAACACTGGAGGCTCATCTTCTGGCAAAAGAATATTAATTCTTCCTCTTCAACATTAATGAAACATGACATAATGACTATATTCTATCATAAAATTTCCTTTACTTCAATATATCTGGTAAGACTTATTAAGGGTCAAAAAAAAAAAAAAAACCACAAGAGTAGAGAGCGAAAATACTTGGGTTATGACTTTCAAAGGTCAATTATTTTTGGCTAAATAAGTAGAAAATTGGTCCTGGTAAGCAGGCATGTATTTCCTGGGGTGAGGTTGGAGGTGGGGGTAGGGAGAAACCATTGCATTGGATTACAGTGATAATACAGGAATTTTACACGCATATATATAAATAGTATTAGCATAATACCATTCTTTGTAGGAAAGGACGTTAACATTTAGAGGGTTGTAATTATTTTAGGAATAATGAATTTCTATAAGGCATCTGTTTTTTTCCAAAGTATTTTGGTTAAAGCCTGATTTGCGTGAAAACATAAATAACCTCTTGCTCCAGACTGAGAGCATCAGCAAGCTTTAACAGATGGCCTCATTTAAAAATCATTTGTAAGATATCTCACATTTATCCAACACGCTGTCAACTTCTTCCTTTTATTCAATCATGGTTTTTCCATATTTCTGTCATAAATATTTTTTAATCCTGTGCATTCATGGAAATCACACACGTCAGTATTTATCCTTAATTTGGTTTGAGGGTAACCCTGATTCTTTCCAATTTATATCATTGACCAAAAGTAGTACAGAATGATTAATTATAGAAAAATACTAAGTTTAACATTAACTCATGAAAATGCAACCAAAAGCAATAGTTTAATCAAGGAATAAGGGGGAAAAACAAAAGAATTGAAAAACCCTCTATCCTGCATCTCTCCCAGCTATTATTCTTTCTCCCATTTCTCATACTCAGAAGCTTGGAATGGAGTGGATACCTGCTGTCTCTACTTCTTCACCTCTCATTCACTTTTTAAATACTTAAAAAAATAAATTGAATACTCCAGTAATTGCAAATAATCAAAGCTCTGAACTCTATATCCCTGAAACATCTTGACTGATGGTCACCCATGAGCCTCATAGTGCCAAATGAAACAGACCTGTCTATCCACGATTCAACTGTTGACTTTTTATTCACTGTTCAGTGCATTCAGCATTGTTCCATATTCTCTTTTCAAAATTCTCTCCTCCCTCAACTTCCATGAGACCACTCCACAGGATTCCTCTGTGCCATGTCTTCTGAATTCAAACATATTTTCTGACATATCTGAATTCAAACATATTTTCTAATCTTGAACTTCAACTTCTAAACTTCAACTACCAGCTATATAACACTGATCCCCAAATCTATATCCCTGGCCCATATACCACCCCAAACAAATTCACACACCCAAATGGTCATAGGTTTTCTCCACTAACATGTCCCATTCTACAAGTCCCCATTGACAGTTTTTCCTTATGGTCCTTATTTTATTAATAGTGAAAGACACTTTTCTCATCAAGGCACTCAAACCAGAAAATTAGGAGCCACCTTAGACTCCTCCTTCTCCCTCATTCAGTGACAGTGACTAAATTCAGTTGATTCAAACGCATTTCTGCCAGATTCCTTCCTTAGTTCAGGTCACAATGATGATGATGACGACCTGGCCTCTTATAACATTGTCCTAACTAGACTCTGCCTCCAGTCTTGTCTTTCTTTCCAATTTATCTTTTCATACTGCAGCCCAAGTGATATTTTAAAAACATAACCCTCATCAGTATTGCCTAAATTAAAGGGATTACACTTAAAAGGCTCCCCATTACCTGTGGGAGAGAATCCAAAAGCATTCCTTCTGGAAATAACATTATGATATGGCTCTCTTGGGGGCAATTTCCTTCCCTTATCTTTGTTTAAACTGAAGTCTTAATGAAAGTCAGATATTTGTATTTAATTACAGTAAATATGTTTGCATTTAAGATACTTAATAAACATTTACTTAGTACCCATTAATACTATGTGGAAGCAACTGTGCTTCTGAAATGGTGAACTGAGTTAAAGTCTTTGATAGAGGTCTTTTCTACTTCTGATCAATTTTGAAATTCATATTTGGCCAACTGCATCTACTCAACTGAATTTACCCTGTAATACAGATTGGACAAATCCCTTTAATTATTAAATAGTGAGCTCCTCAAAATAGAAGTAATGTCTTATTCATTTTTGCATCACCAGTGCCTCCTCATATAGCAGATTCTTAAACAGATATCTGGCAAATAATTTTACTGTACTTTAAGATGATTTTAATTCATTTGAAGCTTTAATTTTAAAATATTCTTGGCCTTGGAATTAGCAAAAAATGAGGATGAGTTTAAATGTTTATAAGATAAACCTCAGTGTTATTCCCTGAAATTTAGGAGATCTTGAGCCTACTTTATTCTGTTCTGAAGTAAGATTCATAATATTCAATTTTCCAGCTTGTAACTTTTAACATTACAGTAGTTAAACATGGCTTTTGAGCATTTTTAAAATCAATTTGAAACCTCAGTTATTTTGACTTGCTAGAAGAAAATAATAAACTTGAGAATTTTCCATATAGTATGCAAGAGAAAAAACCCGTAAGTTTTGCATTTTTATCATGCTTACAGAAGATACCATAAAAGCTCATAAAGGGTTAAAGAGAAAATATCTCAATGCTTACTTACAAGATATGACATAAAAAGAAACTACACGTTTGTAAGTAAAATAAGCTGTTCTAAAAATATACTACATAGTTAATGTTATGTTAAATAAAATGGGATATTAAAATATAAAAATGTATGCTGACCAGTTGAGATCTGGTAGGAGAAGAGAGAAGATTAGGAAATAGAAATAAATGTTCATTTATATGAATATAAATACTTGGTTAGCACCAAATATACTTATTCAGTGAAATATTATAGTATTATGGATGAAACAATGGCTTTGAATATATAATTCCTGACCTTGAAGAATTTACAGTTAAACAGACAAGAAAAGTGCCAAAATGATATAATGAAAATGAGGAGGATATAAATATTTTATAATCCAAATGACTCTCAAGTTGCACTCAAATGCTTTTTCTGTAGCCTTTCCTGGACATAGTTTAACAACTACTAGAATTACCCCATTATTAGTCTTTACATAGCAATTTATACCTAACTCTATTTTTACACCAATCAATTTCTATTATGGTTATTTGTTTATAGATCAGTTTCTTCTACTAGTCTATGAGCTCTTAATGGGTAGGGGCTGTGTTAACAAACATCTGTATATTCACAAAGGGCCTGACACACAGTAGGAATTTTTACACATATCTAATCAAACTGAGCTAGATAGTAGTGTACAAAATGTACAAAAATGAGACAATTGACAATGAATAGAAAAGTATTAATTTTATAAGTAACAGAGAAAATACTAAGTGGAGAGAGGGAGGGACAGAGGGAGAGAGGAGAGAGGGGGACAGAGAGAGAGAGAGAGAGAGCGAGAGGTCAATAGAGGATACAGCTGTCAGGGCAGGTTTAGGAAGTGGGTGAGAACTGACATGTGCTCTGAATATGTACATAGAATCTCAAGGAAAGAAAATATCATGAAAGTGGAATTGGTGTGATCAAGACAGAGTTATGAGAGTTTCTGCTTCTGTATCTTTTTAACTTCAGCAGCTAATGGGAAAGACAAATGAATAAGCACTTAAAATTCTTATTAATGGACTGCTAATCTTACAGTCTTAAGAGTAGTTAACTTATGATTCTTCTCCTTTCATTTTTCAAATCTTGGCAAACATCAAGTGCAGTACTATCAGCTCTTCATTTACAACATCTCTTAGATCTGTCAATGAAGTGAAGTGAAGTCACTGTTGTGTCCGACTCTTTGTGACCCCCTCTTTGTAGCCTACAAGCCTCCGCTGTTCATGGAATTTTCCAGGCAAGAGTACTGGAGTGGGTTGCCATTTCCTTCTCCAGGGGATCTTCCTGACCCAGGGATCGAACCCAGGTCTCCCGCATTGCAGGCAGACGCTTTACCGTCTGAGCCACTAGGGAAGGTCAGATGTGTCAGCAGCTCTATTGAAACTGTTGCGTAGTTGGATAAGGCGTGCTGATGCCTAGATTGCTGGGTCCCAGAGACTGCCAAGCCTGAAAGATTTTAGCTGGTGACACTGCTGCTGCTGCTAAGTCGCTTCAGTCGTGTCCCACTCTGTGCGACCCCAGAGATGGCAGCCCACCAGGCTCCCCCGTCCCTGGGATTCTCCAGGCAAGAACACTGGAGTGGGTTGCCATTTCCTTCTCCAATGCATAAAAGTGAAAAGTGAAAGGGAAGTCACTCAGTCGGGTCCGACTCTTAGTGGCCCCATGGACTGCAGCCTACCAGGCTCCTCGGTCCATGGGATTTTCCAGGCAAGAGTACTGGAGTGGGTTGCCATTGCCTTCTCTGAGCTGGTGACACTAGGGTATCCAAACCTTATGCTAGACTGATGAAATCAATGAGACTGAATTGGCCCTGGAGTTAGGGAGGGAAGAGAAGGCAAGAGGGAGTCACTAAGAGGAGGAGCTTCTGGAGACCAGGAACAATGATCAGAGGTTAAGAACACGTGCATTTGGACTTAAAAGTATCCAGGTTAGAAACCTGACTCTGTTTTTAACTTGTGTGACTACAAGTAAGTTATTTTTGAAAATTTATTTTTATTGAAGTATAGTTGATTTACAATGTTTTTTTTAATTAAACTTTTTATTTTGTATTGGAGTATAGCTAGTTAACAATGTTGTGATAGTTTCAGGTGAACAGTAAAGGGATTCAGCCATACATATAAATGTATCCATTCTCTGCCAACCTCCCCTCCCATCCAGCTTGCCACATAACATTGAACAGAGTTCCCTGTGCACCTTTCTGTACCTCTCATATAAAAGACAGGGATAGTCATGGAACTAACTATATAAGGCTGTGAAGAGTTCAGTGAGTTATTATGTGTAATTCGTGCAGTATCCAGCACTTATAGTACTTGTTAAGTCATGGTTATTGCTGGGTTTAATATTCATTGAATATAATAAATATTCAATGAATAACATTTATTATAAATATAAAATTATATAAATATAATAAATATTCAATGAATAATAACATTCATTGCTGGGGTTAACATTCACTAACCATAATCGTCATCTTTGGGGGATAAAAAGAGGAAAAACACCCAGAGAAAGTGAAAAAAGGAATATTTAGAGAGGCTGTAAGAGAACTGATAGAGGTTAGTGGATATCTCAGAGAAGAGATCATTTAAAATATACGTGGGGTGAAAAAAAAGATATTTGATACAAACAAGGATAAGAACACAAAATTCCACATCAGAATAAAATACTTCAGTGTAATAACGTCTTTAAAACTTTGTAAATGTTCAAAATTAAATAGTATATGCCTGGGCACCATGTGATTCAGTAAGGGTGTTCTGAATTGAAGTTTCCTGGGAGATTGCTATTTGTGTTACTCTGTGAAGATTATGCTGCTGCTGCTAAGTCACTTCAGTCGTGTCCGACTCTGTGCGACCCCAGAGATGGCAGCCACCAGGCTCCCCCGTCCCTGGGATTCTCCAGGCAAGAACACTGGAGTGGGTTGCCATTTCCTTCTCCAATGCATAAAAGTGAAAAGTGAAAGTGAAGTCACTCAGTCATGTCCGACCCTCAGCAACACCATGGACTGCAGCCTTCCAGGCGCCTCCATCCATGGGATTTTCCAGGCAAGAGTATTGGAGTGGGGTGCCATTGCCTTGTCCCTGTGAAGATTATATGCTATGTAAATGTGGGATTTGTTTTCAGCTCCCCGTTAAAGCAGGCAAACGACTTTTCCCACAAAGGGGGACTTAAAGTTCCCCTCCCCTCAGCCCTGCTTCCTTAGGACCATAACAAGGAGAGAAAATACAGCCTTAAGCTGAAGATACACAGGGAGCATGTGGCCACAGGGAGGACAATGACAGTGAGCATGGATGGTGGAGGCAGAGAACTAAGGCATATGCAGCTATTCCTGGGGCTGACAAGCAAAGCTGGTTCAGTCTATTCAGCCCTCAAGAGAGACACTGACATCCTCTTGCAAAGCTGACCACTTGGGGCAAGAACAATGTGGGAGCCCTCAGAAGACACTAGGCAGAAACAGAATTATTCCCTTAGTCACACCAGCAAGCCTTGATTTAGTCCTATTGTCCTGGACCAATTATCAGTACTTTAATCCCATAAAGACAGTGAGTTATCTTGGTTGCTCTACATGCACAGCATTAGTTCTTAACTAAGGAGGAACAAGAAATATTATAGTCACATGACTTTGTATAATAAATCATTTATTGTTTTTATTATAGTGAATTCAATCACTCTTAAGTCTTTTAGGAACAAGGAAAAGAAGACAGAAAACTCTCCCGATGCCTTCTTCCTGCTAGACTACAGACTGGTAGTCTGCAGCCACCACCTCGTGATCCTGAGGCAACAAGCACGGAGATAAGTTTCAGAAAGTCACAGAAATGTGAGCTTAACATTATAGATCACTGAATCAACACCAGCAGCTGTTTTCCTCCAGACTTGTTCTGGTTGAAATATAGTGCTCTATTCAGTTTACTTTAGTATGTTCCTGAGCCATTTCCTGATAGATTTTCTCTGCAGATTCTTCTAGATCACAAGTGTTACCTTCCCTTTCAGTCTTCTAATTTGCTGTCAAATAGATGCAGTATTTCTCTCGTGTATGAGCATTTTTAGTATCCTGTGCTTCTTATTATACTTAGAAAGCTTCGACTTGATTTTCAGCATATTTGTCTAATCCCTTCTACTACTGTATTCATGTTTATGGTGTAAGAATAGTAGCTTACTTACTTGCTTTATAATAGCAGGCTTCTAAATATTTTTCTGAATGGATTCAGGCTGTTTACTACATTATGGTACCCATGCTTATAAACAATTTTATATGATACAAGTGATGTAAAGGGTGTGTACCTAACAAATCACACCCTGTTTCTGCTGCCGCCCCAAATACCTCCTCACAGTGTAAACCAAGCACAGTTATATGTGGCTGCTAGATGAATTAAAACACTTCTTTCATCTGAGTTTGTATATATGTCTCAGGAGAAGGAAAGCCTGAAATGTTATTCTAGCCTGTCCCCAAATGACACAAAGTCAAATTAAAAAATAACACCCACAAACCCTAAAGTTAAATATGTCATTCTGCATTTTTATAAAAAGGTAAGTTGAAAAACTGACTAACTGTTGTTAATGAGATAGGATATACCGATATCTAGAGATTGTATCAATAAAATTTACCCACAGGTTAAAACAGGTATGTCCATGCTGCGTATTTCTTGATTATTGTTGCTGTTGTTGAGTCACTAAGTCATGTCCGACTCAGTTGCAACCCCATGGACTGTAGCCCACCAGGTTCTTCTGGGATTTCCCAGGCAAAAATACTGGAGTGGGTTGCCATTTTCTTCTCCAGGGGATCTTCCAGACCTAGGGATCGAGCCTGCATCTCCCGCATTAAAGGTGGATTCTCTACCACTGAACCACCAGAGAAGCCACAGTTCCAATATGACTGGTGTCCTTACAAGAAGAAATGTGGACACAGATATGCACACAGAAGAGGGAAGACCACAAGACTAGACAGCGAGAAGAGGGTGAGCTGCCAGCCCTGCTGACACCTTGATCTTGGATTTCTGGTCTCCAGAATTGTGAGAAAAATAAAATTCTATTGTTTCAGCCACTGAGTCTGTGATAATTGCTATGGAGCTCTAGCAAACTACTAGAATTCAAGACTTACTATTAAGCTATACACAATAGTCAAGACAGTGTGTTACTGGTCAAAGAAAAGACAAGAAGACCAACAGAACAGACTAAAGAGCCCAGAAAGAGACCCACACAAATGCGGTCAATTTATCTTTGACAAAGAAAGTGGAAGTGAAGTCGCATAGTCGTGTCCGACTCTTTGCAACCCCCTGGATGGTAGCCTACCAGGCTCTGCCATCCATGGGATTTTCCAGGCAAGAATACTGGAGTGGGCTGCCATTTTCTTCTCCAGGGGATCTTCCCAACCCAGGGATCGAACCCGGGTCTCCTGCATTGCAGACAGATGCTTTACCGTCTGACCCACCAGGGAAGCCACAACTGTAATTCAACGAAGAAAGGATAGTCTTTCTAACAAATAGTGCTAGAACAAATATATATCCACATGCAAAAAAATGAATCTAGACATTGATATTACACCATTTATAATAAGTAATTAAAAATTAATCATAGACCTAAATGCAAAATGTAAAACTATAAAACCCTAGAAGATATCACAGAAAAAAATTCAGATGACGCTGGGTTGGCAGTGACTTTTAAAGTACAACTTCAAAAGCATGGTCCATGAATGAAAAAATCTAAGTTGGATTATGTTTAAATTAAACATTAATATAAAATTTTATATGTTAGTTTGAAAATGTGTATGGAGAACATGGCTTAAAAAATGAGTTTAGAGATTACTCAAACAAAAAAACATATGAACAATGAGATCCTTTTGATGCCACTGCATATTACCTCACTTTTTATACCTCTTCTTCTAGTCCCTTTTTTCTTGGGCAAATTCAAATTACTCAATGCCCAACTTATATGATCATTTTGGAATGAATTATTTCCAAGTCTTCTTCAAGGATATATTATACCTGACTATCATGAATATATTCCCCCTTCAATCTAAAAGGAATATTATATTTCTGTCTATCACTTGGATTTGTAAAGTTCTAAAGTCAGAATTTATCTCTAAATATATAGCTCCTGGAGAAGACTCTTGAGAGTCTCCTGGACTTAAAGAAAATCAAACCAGCCAATCCTAAAGGAAATCGATCCTACGTATTCACTGGAAGGACTGTTGCTGAAGCTGAAGTTCCAATACTGTGGTCACCTGATGTGAAGAGCTGACTCATTAGAAAAGAACCTGCTGCTGGGAAAGACTGAAGGCAAAAGGAGAAGGGGGCAGCAGAGGATGAGATGGTTAGATGGTACCACTGACTCAATGGACATGGAGATAGTGAGGGACAGGAAGGCCTGGCATGCTGCAGTCCATGGGGTCGCAAAGAGTCAGATATCACTTAGTGACTGCACAATGACGACACCATGTGGCTACTTCAAAAGAAGGAATGACATCAGGCATATTAGTATTCAGTTGACTGTTTGAGCCAAGCTATTTTTTTTTTTTTTTTAGTAAATATATATAAGAACACTGATACTGAATAAAACTTGCTAAAGATGTCCTTAACCCAATGGCTACAAAGAAGGACGAGCCTTTGTTGTGGGTTGAACTGGAACTTAGTCATTCACCTCACATGTTACCCTGGGCAAGTGACTTGACTTCTCTAAACCTCATCTGACTCTTGAGTTGTGGGGATTAAATGAGATAATACAGTTAATGTGCTTAGTACAATGTCTGACACTATTTAGCACTCAATAAATGATCCCATGATTACTACTAGTATAAGCTTCCAAATTCAGACTTACATATAATTTTAATACAAAAAGGAAGAACATAAGAAAACAGATAAATTGAGATAAGCTGAGACACACAAACATATTAATTTCAGAATATTTACTGAGCACGTTATCATGTGCTGGGTTTCCTTGATAGCTCAGTTGGTTAAGAATCTGCCTGCAATGCAGGAGACCCTGGTTCAATTCCTGGGTGGAGCATATTGGCTGGAGAAGGGATAGGCTACTCACTCCAGCATTTTTGGGCTTCCCTGGTGGCTCAGCTGGTAAAGAATCTGCCTGCAATGCGGGAGACCCAGGTTCAATCCCTGGGTTGGGAAGATCCCCTGGAGAAGGGAAAGGCTACTCACTCCAGAAAGATTTGAACACGACTGAGTGACTTTCACTTCACATATCCTGTGTCAGACTGTTCTAAGCAGAACAGAATAAGAACAAATCCTTATTCTTGTGAAGCTTACATTCTTGTACAGGAAGACAGAAGATGAACTATTAAGAAACTTATGTAGCAGATTAGACGGTGGTGAGTGTTAAGGAAAACACAGACTAAAAGTGATTGGGAATGGCAGAATTGTAAACTGTGGTGAACTGAATGGTAAACTGTGACTCTGAAATGGATGGTCAGGAAAACATTACAAAGGTGATATTTTAATATATGAAGGGGGAGGAAAGCAGCTATGAAAAGATCTGAGAGAAGTACATTTCAGGCAGAGGGAACTGCAAAGGCCCTGAGGCTTGGCGTGTTCAAGCAATAGGCCAGTGTGGCTGAATCAGAGCAAGTTATGGGAGAGGGGTAAAAAGTGAGATCTGAGAGTTAAGGCAGCCAGGTTAATACGGTCTTCTTGGTGATCACTAAAGGACTTTTCAGCAAGATGGAGAATTGATAGGGAATTTTGAGCAGAAATATGACACAATCTGTCTTATGTTTTTAAGTAATCACCCTTTCGACTGCTGTAAAAAATAAAGAACAAAAGAATTGAAGGAGGTCAGGGTTAAAGAACCCTCCTGCCAAAGAAGGAAACAAGAGACAAGGGTTTGATCCCTAGGTCGGGAAGATCCTCTGGAGGAGGGCATGGCAACCCACTTGAGTACTCTTGCCTGGAGAATCCCATGGCCCGAGGAGCCTGGCGAGTTATAGTCCACAGGGTTGCAAAGTCGGCCGTGACTGAAGTGGCTTAGCACTCAGGGTTAAAAGGAAGTATCTAGCTGGGAGGCTAAACAATAGTCCAGGCAAAACATGATGATGGCTTGCACTGTGACCGAATGGTAGCATTGGAGCTGGTGAAAATTGGTTTAATTATGAATATATTTCAAAGGCAGAGTCAAAAAACTGAATGTTGGGAAAAGAGTGATTTTTTTTTTAATTTGAGGGAAAAAATAAAACTTCTCTAACCACTTGAAAAGGATTATATGACTACAGTATTTTCAGAGAGGAGGGACTTCTATGACTTTCACAGTAAAGTACCCGAGACGTAAAGGGAGAACAGAAAATACGTAGTGCTTGCATTTCCCACAGTGCTCACATCATAACTTTAACATTATATATGCTCAACAAGTACATGTTTAAAAGCATAAATATATTAACTGCTATATCACATAACCTTCTTATGACTCCTGAGGGCAGGAACTCTGTCCATTCAATCTATCACAATCTATTCTCTCCCCTGCCCCCAATTCTTCCCTTCTATTTGACTGTGATGATTCTTCCTGCTTGCAAAGAATTTATATGCTAAGGAAACCAGATGGATAAACAATTACCTTTTTGTTGGATTAGCAATAAAATAGGAAAAAGAGGTTTACAGCAATTACCAGCCATTTATCTTCAGTAATTTTCAAAGCTTCATTACCGCCACATCATTACAAATACACCTAGCACCTAACTTAGCTTACAATCCCAGGTGCTTTTTTTTTTTTTTAAACTATATTCTAGAAATTTCAATTGATGAAGACATTACTGATAGCATATAAACATGTAACATTCAGTTTTGATTTAGTAGTATGAACAGAATGTTAATTCAGTTCATAAATGTAAAATTAAACTGTTTCAGGATTCTTGTTCCTGAATAAATCATGCGTAATTTTGTGAGTATCTTCATGTTTGAGGGAAGAACCATGCCCTGGCATTTTTCAAACAGGCCTATGTGAAGACCCCAATGCTATAGGGAAGAATGTTTTAGCTCCACTTATTTCCAATTCTGAAATGCATAGCTGGCAAAATGAAGAAAAATGGTTGGGGTAGGTCACTCATATTAACAGCCTTAGAAATTACTTTCCTTTCCATATCAAGTATTTGGCATAGCTTTCCAAATATACTCATAAAATAGGCCTCTATTCAAATTAGATAGAAATATATGTTTTCCCATCTTCTGTCTTTTATTAAAGAAAATGTGTCAACCAAAGACACAGTGATGACTGAGAACATCACATTTAAAGGTTTTCTTATTAAAATGGCAAAAGCATGCAAGCAATTTAACACACCAACTCAGAGGCAATTTCTCCCCCATATTTAGTAAGTGAACAACATGTTTTTAATATCCTGGTATGAATCCTTTATTAAATAAAGTTTCCTACAATGTTTAAAATGTTCTAAAAGGTTATTAAATAATGTTCTATTAAATCATCTATTAAATATAAATTTCAAGAAATTCTAACCAGATCTTATTGTATTATTTATTAATATAAAAAAAAAACAATACCAATGACTTTACTTTCTCCAATGAAATAAACAGACTGATGAATTGCTAATGGGATCATCCATTCTGGATATCTCTAAACACCAGACTTTGGTTTGCTTTCATGGTTATATCTACATTTCTTATATCAAAGGCAATGTTAAATAATACGTTGTAGTATAATAGCATCTTTATGAAATCCTTCTCCAGTCCTATTAGAGCAACAACCAGCTAATTAGCATCTCATTGGATGCATAATCAAAAGAAGCAAGAAGTAAATACTAGCATACTAAACCACACAGTAGAAATTCCAAACACACTTGGCTTATCTAAACATTTTCTGGTATTATCTTTTAAGTAATTCATATAGAAAGTTTTGATAATTAAAGTAGTAGAGTTTGTTACGGATGACTGAGAATGTAGATTACAGCTTATGCATCAAACACATGGCAACTGAGATCTCATGAAAAACTACTGTCCTATGATAGTTTTGTTAATTTGGGGGTTTTACTCATCCACACTTAACAGAACATCATCAGTTCATATGAAAGCCATTTGGGAGCATGTTATTAGAATTCTACACTAAATGAATTGTGCATTTGATGGCTGTTTTATTGAATTATTATTTTTAACTCACGTAGGCTCAATAACTTTAATTCATTTATGTGAATTAACTTTTATTCCCATATATCACATCTGAGGAGTTATATGTAGATTTTTCATAGTAACAGAAAAAACACCATTTATACCAAATGCTTTATGACAAAATCCCCTTTCAACAAAAGACTTCAAAGTCCTTAATGATGGCACACATTTTTTAAACTGATACAATTTCAATATAACAGAACAATTTAGAAACTGCTATAACAGAGAAGTCCTTTATTGAAGCATGCAATGAGTACAGCGTACACTCATGGTGGCTCCATCCCATTAATTACTTAAATCTGGGCCCAGTTGAGTAGGCTGGTGAAGGCCATGGGTGACCTACGAGTATCTAGTTTTCTGACCCCTCAGACACAGAGTCCACCATTTATAGTCACCAGCCTCACTCCTGATGCCCCCCTCACCCACCTGCTTTGTTGTCCCAGAAAAACAAAGATGAATACTACACAGCAAAGAGCCAGTCCCTGCTCAAAAACAGAGTTCTCAGAAGGAGTGAGAGACTGGTCATAGTATAGTGGACCTAGAGCTTGATGGCCTATTCTTCGCTGCCAGCAGCTAAACCATAAGTCATGCGACCACTTCAGCGGTTCATGGAATTCTGTATGTAGCACAGTCAGGAAAGAGAAGCATTTTCACAGTCACTTCACAAGGAAGGCTAGCTGTTGCTTTCTGTCTTGAGATGCTGCAGCCATTATTCACTGGGGAGCCCAATGTGCCATGAGAAAGGCTGTTGTGAAGATCTGTGTTTTGGAGAATCCATATTTAGTTATCTGCATTTAAATATGCATATGTGTTTGTGGGGGTTATTAGGTGCTAGGCTAGGCTAGACTAGGTTTTCTTTTAGTCCAACTGAAAAAAACATAGGAATGTGGGAAAATATAAGAAAAAATATCTTATTTATGTTTTAATGAGTGATTATACTGCATTGTCTCTGAAATCATGTATGATGCATCATATCTACTTTTAATGACTGATAATGTGTGATGGTTCGTCCAACTGTTTAAGTAATATAAAATGAATAATTACATACTTCCTACTATAAATCTTAAATACTTTTTAATAGCACTAGGCCAGTTAAAATTATAACTGCTCTCAACCTTGTAGGTTACATGAGCCATACAATTCATCTTTTAAGTTCTGTTTCCTAGTGTAAAGACACATTAACAATTTTTTTTAAACAAAAATCTCCTAAGTGGACAGTTGTGATTCAATGTGTAAATGTGCAAATAAAGAAACTATTCAGCTAACTTTATGGTTTTATTTTGAAAAATTAAGCTGATGTGTAAGGAAACCAAGGCCCTTTACTTTCTGTTTGAAATCTTTAATTATAAGCATTATACCTTTGAAAGGCATCCTAAATTAGGTATTATCTTAGCCCTACCTTTATTTACTTTTACATAATTATCCTGATGAGAGATATAATTACAGCATTATACAAAATTACTAACCCATTAAAAAAATGTTTCCTAAGTGATAAACACATCAGATATGGATTAAGGCAATAAGTCTCCAACTAAAATAGCTAGGAGTTAATTAAAAAGTGAGAACTACAATTCCTATTTCTTGGAAAAGAAAAAAGTAAGCTCACGAAAAAGAGTGATTTGGGGGAAATATTTTAGGAATAAAATGTCAAGATATAATCACAACTTTATGACATAAAAATAGATATTTTAATGCCCAGTTTAGAGGGAAAAAAACCTCAAGAAACATGGCTCTTGACACCAGTAGAAAAAGCAAAAGGCTTTCTTTGCTTGAATTTTTCACTTTGTATGATTCTGAAGTGTCATGGAGACAGAATCACAATGTGACATTTTTGTCCTTATCTCTGATATCTGTAGCATAAAATTATTACTCTTGGAGAAAGAAGGAATCTTCTATTTGGAAAACAAGGAGGCTTAGTATATAATAAATTGGAAGGAAAAATCATCTTCCTAAATAATACACTGGCTCCAAATCCTCTAAAGGAGTGGTCAAAGAAGATGGCCAGGAAACAACATTTCCAAACTGAATTATAAACAATGCTGCAAATTATCATAAGATAATTAATCATGTTTCACTCAAGTGATAATAGATATAAATGTCAATTGACTGGGAACAATGAATATGTAAGCCCGTGGGATATTACTATCCAACGTTATCAAGATGTTATCAACTTGGCACCTCCCCTCTATTTCAAGGGTGCATTTTAAATGCTCAGTTGGTTTGGCTTTAATTAGTCATCCTGATAGGTAGCCATACTGAATCTCTACAACATGTCTGTAAAGCTAAGAGGAAAAGCTATAATATAGATGAGCTAAAAACACACACACACACATTAAAATTAAAATAATTTGATAGGGTATTAGCGAATCAAACAACATGGTTTCTCATTAAAATGGTGAGTTTAAGTAAGCCAAAAATTTAGAAAGAAGTCAATATATGGCAGGGAATGGAATGGAGAAGGAGGTAGCAAAATCTTTACCAAGAAGGAAAGATTGAGTTAGGTGTTTTTTTTTTTTTTTTTTAACTTCAGGTTGATAGAGAGGAGTATTCTAACCATAACAACATGAAACAGTTTGGTAATTAGGGAAAATTAAAACAGTTTGGTACAGTTACTATGGCAGGGTAAGGGTTGCCCTGCATTTGAGCATTGAGAATTGATTACTAGTGCTCTTTTCCAAGAGCAGTCAACTCAGACTCATCCAGAGATCTAATTAAAGATGTACTCAGGGATTTCCCTGGTGGTTCAGTGGTAAAGAATCTGCCTGCTGATGCAGGGGATGAGAGTTTGATCCCTGGGCTGGTAAGATTCCACATGCAGTGGTGTAATGAAGCACGATGCCACAGCTACTGTGCCCACGTGCCCTACAGCTAGTGCTCTGCAACAAAAGAAGCCACATTAAGAAGCCCAAACACTGCAATTAGAGAGTAGCTCCTGCTCATTGCAACTTGAGAAAGCCTGCACACAGCAATGAAGACCCAGGTCAGACCAAAAAAAACCACAGTCAGGGTATAACACTATACCTATAGTCAACAATAATGTACTGTATGCTTAAAATTTTATTAAGAGGATAGATCTCATGTTAAATATTGTTATGACAGTTTTTTAAAAAAGCAATGTAGTCAGGTATTTAACAGTTCCACACATTATTAGCTTTCCATTCAACAAATATTTATTAAACATTTGTTATGTCTTAGATCCTGAGTTTGGTGCTGTGGATATATTAGTGAATAAGAACATGACACAGCTTTTGTCACCAGCTTATGGCTACCCACTCCAGTATTCTTGCCTGGAAAATCCCATGGACAGAGGAGCCTGGCAGGCTACAGTCCACGGGGTCGCAAAGAGTTGTACACGACTGAGCAACTTTTTCTTTTTCTTTCTCACAGTATGATAGAGAGACATCAAGGAAGCAGGAAATTAAAATAACATTATAAGTGCTATTTTAGTAGAGATAATTATAGAAGATATTCAGGGAATACAGAGTGAGGCTACCTAAACTTGGTCTTGGAGAATTAGGTAAGACATTTTAGAAGAAGTGACATCCATTTCAAGGATTGAAGGGTGAATCTTAAGACTAATCTGGCAAGAATACTTGGAGGAAAGTGGAAAATATTTTTGGCATTAACAAAAAACCTGGAAGAGACATCGAGTGGGCAATGTAGGAACTTCAATTGAGAGTCTGGCTGCAACTTGGAGCTAAGACAGGAGATGAGGCTAGAGAGATGGCCAGACACCAAATTTTAAGGACATGTATTTTAATAAAAAGCACCAAACTAGGCTAAAAGTATTTTAATAAATATTTACTGAATAATTAAGAAAAACTTATGAATGATCTTGCCTTCCAGGTAATTAGTCCTCAAAACTTCAATTGACCCAGTATATACATTATATTGAAATAACTGTTTCATCCATTCAGGGTATCTTAAACACTCCCACAAACACATACCAATCCCACACCCCAAGGAAATTTTATCCCAATTTCTAAAGCAAATGTGATGAATATTATTTCAGTGGGAAATAATTATTCCTTCTTGATACAAACATGTGACTTGAGTGTTGCCAATCATTTTACTAAAAATAGTCTTAAGAGCACAGTGATTTTGTCTTATGTGATGGCATTAAGGTATTTTCCAAGATAATTTTATATAATCTATTTACTAAAAGGCATGACCATTTTACTGTCTTTTCTTATCATATTTTTCATGCTTAGGCATAAAAGTATATTTTTAAAAGTGCTTAAAAAAAAAGATTAAAGCCCTAAACAAAAAGCATAATTATTTAAATACTACATATTTAAATATCTTAGTATACTTGCTGTTTAAGTTTAAAATAAACAAGTTCTACTTTTCAAATGAAGCAATTACTTTAACAAATCATAACTATGAATTATCATCAAAAATTTTTTTGAATATTTACTGTGAAGCAATGTAATATCCACTCTTTTGATTAGAAAATAGATGCTTATGAGAAAAATGGAGGCAATTTTATTTTAAAAAATATGCAGATTCATTGTATAATAAAAAAGTACATTTAATGATCATATAATTAGAAGGGAGGAGTAACTGGCTATGATAAGATAAATGGATCACAGATTGTACTGCCTAAGTTAAAATGTAGCACAAAATTAAGGCTGCCTAACATCAGAATCAGTGTGTAAGTTAGGCTTTCTCAATTTAATCACTTTTGGAATAAAGAACACATATAAACAGTTTACTAATTAATTAATGCTTTGATAGTGCTTCCTTTTCTTCAGATATACGGCTTTGAAGTATATTATACAATCATGGATAGAAATTACAGAGTTTAAAAATTATGGAAATTATAAACAGTTTACTAAAGTTTTTTTCAGGATACTTATTTTAAGTGATGTTACTGAACTCTTATATAGCTCACTGGTAAACACTAGTTGAAATAAAAACACTGTAGAAGATAATAAAAGTTAAAGCAGATGAAGCTCATTTGTTAAAAATAATATATATTGCATCCAAAAATATGTGTTTCATTTACTATATTGACCAAACAATTATCTCTGTGATACTAGAAAATTAATTTATATAAATTTCCAAAATAAAGTGGATGATTATTTGACATTAGGTGTTTTAGAAAAACTTTGTGCAGAATGCTTAGTGATTATCCTGGTGTTTCACAAAATATTTCATAAAATATTGCTTTATACTAAAACAACTTTTCCAAAGGAATAATAAACTTTAATTAAAAATAAAGGACAGTTAGGAGTGATTTTATCGAATGCTTTCTGATGAACTAACAGAACCACATGGGCAAAACATTTCAGGCCATCTGAACATGTTTAGGGAGAATCACAGAATCACATTTCACCAATTCAGGAGAGATTAAAATAAACTCCGTTTATAAACAGACTTCTAGATGTAGTCTTTGAAACTCCATTTAATATTCAAATGGCTTTGTTTAAATATCCCCAGTTTTTGTTTCCAATTTAGATATTGTTTACTTACTATCTCCATGGTAAGTGGTAACAATTTGGCTGTTAATGGTAAGTAACCTTACTGTTAAACCCTCCATATACATTTTGAAAATTATATCAGATTTCTCTATTTCCAGGGTATTAACGGAATATTTACATCTCCTTGTTCATCATCTTAAAATGCTGAAGTTTCTGATTACAAAAGAAAGATATTTTTACAAAAAAGATATAAGGCAGTAAATAAGTTTATTTTACCAGGTAGCCATTTTCTCTAGATTCTACATAGTAATCATAAAAAATGATAATTAAGCCTACATAAGGACTCTTTATCAAAAATTATAATAGCATTTCCTGTGAGTGTTCAATTTATCATTCTTTCAATCTATTTTTAATCCTTAAAATAATCTGAAAATATTTTTATGTTAAAATCAGAGAATCAACATCTTTTAGAAGTATTTTGTAATATAAAAATTGACTGAGATGTTTCAAGAACTGATATATGTAGGAATGAGTGAAAATACTAAGAGCAAATCTTTGATATTTGACAACTGTGGTATATGTAAGAGAGCATTATAGAAAGCATTAAGTGTTTTTTAAAAATGACTTTGCCATTTTAACACATGGGAAAACTAACCTATAGATAGTACTTTCAATGGTTGAACATGTTTAAAAGAAATTCTAATGAAAATTAGAAAAATTAGGGTGAGACAGGGAGACAGAGAAGGAGAGACACACTCACAGGAAGAGAGAGAGACAGAAAGAAATATCTCTTCAGCTACAGGCATAGTGTAAGTCTTGTTTCACAAATAAAAGGACCCTCCATAACATATGGAGTAGTTACATGTCCTCCCAGGGACGGTCTGCAGTTACGTTCACCTCAGGTTCATCAAGAAGAGGTGAACTGTCAAATATAATTTCAGTCACAGAATGGTTTGGTTGAGACAGATTAGTGGTATGCAATCATGATAGATAGTTTATCCTAGCTCCAAACTGCCGCTTGGGAAATCTTGAACTCCAATGAACAGAGACTCAGTCATTATTAGTGTCAAAAAGGTACACAGAGACAAAATTTGGTTGGCAGCATGAAAGATGAATCAAGGCGAAGAAGTGACCAGTTCCATGTTCAGAATCAAAATTGAGAGGCCTACTACAGTTTGGAAACACTTTAAATACCAGAATAGTCATCTGTTATTTGCTTATTGATCAATATTTAAAACATGTTTCTCTAAAGTAAAATACATGTAGAAAGACAATACAAATTACGTTTATGTTATTTCAAAATCTTTGTTCTCAAGGTGACACAGAAGAGTCCCCTATCATAAGTCAGCAAAATATTTTTTTAATTGATATATTTTTCAATATTTTCCCTTCAGTTGGACAGTCCAAGGGGGAAAAAAAAAACTTCAAAAGAAAAAAAACTTCAAAAGAAAAAAAAGTAATTTTGTGTAAAATTTTAATACTTAAAGGTTGTACAGTTTGATGACTTTCTTAGGAGGAAATCAGAATAAACTCAAAATGTGGAAGAACTTAAATAAACTTCTAAATATTTTCTAAACACTGGAAAATATATATCTATACATTGCACAATACATTACTCTATGAGCAAACACAAATTTGGTATCTTTAAACCAGACCTCCCTCACCAACCAAATATCCACAAAAAGAATGTCCTCAAGTGTCACTGCCTGAAGTGATATGCTCTGACAAATCTAACAGCTCTTTCTGTGTCATTCCTAATGCACTTGTCACTCAGTATTATCCATCCTCATTAATGACAATGGGAAAGTTTATCTTGGGAACACGTTTTAAATCATCTACTCTTTACAATGGGACCATGAAATCTCTTACAAAACATGAGGCGGGAACTACTCTGACAACAAAACCTCTTCCTGGCAGCTTTATTCTTAATTCCTGTTCAAGGAGTAATCTGTTTATTATAAAATCATACAGAACAATATATTAAACAGAATTTGAAACAAGAATAGCTAGTGTGATTTTCAAGCTTACAAGTATTTTTACAACATTTTTATTAGGCTGAAAACACTTAGTTGAGTCCTTTTTGTGTGGTTTCATGCAATCTTCTTCTCTATTCCACATTATAAACACCTTTGAAAAAGAGTTTTATCTAATTTTAAAACAACTTTTACACATCAGGGACACAAATCTATATAATTATTAAAAATAATAATAATATGCATGAACTTGAATGAAAACAATTTTAAGTAAACTGTCCTTACATGTTTATATTTCCCAGTTAAATGCTGAAAGATTCCAACTCAAGTCTTTAATGACTTAAAAATAATCTTTCAGCTCCCAAATTACTTTTAATAATATATTTACATTTTAAGCATCAATATGATCTTATTCCTTTCCCTGAGAAATTCACAGCTTTAAAAAAAAAATAATAATAAACAAAACTTCTTGATCATATTAGTGTTTACCTACTGTTTTGATTTGACTATCGATTATATACACTAGGTAGTGTGGTTAATGAACAGTTAATTTTGGAAGGGTATCCTTCACTGATAAAATTAATACTTGTTAGAAATATATATGTATGGTTTTATTATTCAGTTATCAAAAGCTTAATGCTATATTTTTATTAACTTAATATATAGTAAACTAAGATTATAATAATAAAGTTGAAAGATCACATTTAATGTTGATTTTATAATTTTTAATCACCTGAGCCCATTTGTGAATCCAAAATGCTACAAATAAAACATCAAATTTTAATAAACTGTATGAATCTATAATTTAGCTTTTGTACTTCAGAATTCAGGACCACTACTTTAATATCTCTAATTAATGCTTATTTTTTCAAAAAAAGTTTCCTCTAAAGGATGTTGTAAAAAATTATATGAGCTTCATGCTTAAGATTCTAAGTTAAACATACAATAAATACTACTAAATGGTTAATCTGGTGTTTCAAAAAAGAAAATGGAAATCTAAGGAAAATTAAGAAGATATACACATAAATTATAACTATTCCTTACATATTAGGTGTTCATTATGAATAGAATGATTGTATATACAAAATAGCAAGCTTCAGAAAGTAGGATTAGTTTTAACGGGTGGGACATTGCTTCGGCATTTGAAAGAAGTTTCTAGCAACTGTCTGTTGGCAGAGACTGAAATGGGTTACCTCTAAGAAAGTGGGTTCCACGTGATTTCAGAGTGGCTAGGTGGGAAAATAGGTGCATGCAATAAGAAGCTGACTTTGAAGCACATTATACTTCTTTCTGATTTTAACCTTTTAAGAAGGTATTTTCTCAGAGACACCTGCATTAATTCTGAAAGTGAAAACTACACATCAAATGATTGTATGAATTCTTTAATTATTCAAATAGATCTTAATTTTGAGACTACAAATCATATCCCCTAATTGACAATTCTCCCTATAAATATTCTTGAGAGTTTGCAGCCTTCACAAGTAGGGGTTCTTCTTTACAGCAAACTTTCTCTATAAATGACCAGATAGTAAATATTTTTAGACTGCATGGAGATCCAACCAGTCAATCCTAAAGGAAATCAGTCCTGAATATTCATTGAAAGGACTGATGCCGAAGTTGAAACTTCAATATTTTGGCCACCTGATGTGAAGAACCGACTCACTGGAAAAGACCCTGATGCTGGGAAAGATTGAAGGCAGGAGGAGAAGGTGAAGACAGAGGATGAGGTGGTTGGATGGCATCACAGGCTCGATGGATATGAGTCTGAGTAAGCTCCGGGAGTTGTTGATGAACAGGGGAGCCTGGCACGCTGCAGTCCATGTGGTTGCAAAGAGTTGGACATGACCGAGTGAACTGAACTGAAATATTTTTGGCCTTGTATGCCATAAGATATTAACTTAATGGTATACTGTGAAAGTTGCCATAGCCAATACAGAAACAAAAAGGTCTGGCTGTGCTCCAATAATGTTTATTTTAAAAAATTATGGGGTTGGACTTGGCCCACAGACCAAAGTTTGCCACCCTCATGCTTTAAAGCATCAGGGGCACAGTTGATTTTAAACTTTTAAATTTACTTTCAGGCTTTTAAGTGAAAGTCTTTTACTTCCCTAATTTTACATGGAGCAAAGCTAAGAACCCTTCTAATAACATGATGGGAGGGTTGTAATGATAGAATGCTAAAGCAAAGAAATGGCCCATATTTATGGCACTATGAAGCATCACATTTCCAAAATATCTTTATGTGTACCCTTTCTGTTTCTTGACTGAATTACACATTAAGTCAATAGGACATGTGAACGAAGTGTATTCAGTTATAAATTATGCACTATAAAGCTCTTCTGAATATAACTGTCCTTAAATTTCTATCTAGACCACAATGGTTTCCCAGGAGAAAACTCTTAAGCCAAACTGAAGAACTAGATTGGTCCTCGTCAGCTTCATGTGCACAAAGAGGTCAATGGGATGATTCTTCAGCAATGACAGTTACAGATATTGTTATTATGGAAGTGACATTAGTTGCTTTACTGCCGATGTGTATTTAAATATAAGTTGGAGAATATCTAAAATGCTGTATTCAACTTCCATTGTACATAATCATTTCATTCCTAACTCATAAGTCTTAAAAATCTTTACAATATTTTTGTGTGATAAGCCAGGAAAACATATTAGGCAATAAAATAAGCTCTATTGGCCAGAGACAGGCCAGACATATAAACAGTTACTTAAAGGGTCAAAGGGGGTTAAAAGGCATAGGGACTTGAAACCCGGAAATTAGCATTGATTCCTCTCAGCTCTAGAGGGCTTTTACAAATCTAGTCTGAATCCAGTAGACCTCTTAAGGAATCAGGCTGGAAAACTCTTACTGATATTTATGGAATGTCTATTGTCATATATTTTTTGAGATAAAGCATTCACAATAATTTTCAAAGGGTAATAAAATGACAATGAAATCATGACTCAAATAGAAGACCACATTTTATTAACTAAACATTGTATCTTATCATTTCCTGTCTAGTATTTTTGAGGAATGCAGTTCTACTTTATTTCACCAATAACGATCCACTATATTCTAGCTAATTTTTTTTGGTAGCTAATATTTTTGGGAGGCTATTTTACTTAGCCTTAGGCTCAATATTAAGCATTTATGGAAACATTAGCATTATCAGACTATCATGTGTGGTCTGAAATTGTGAAAGTTTTACGGATCCACCTTCAATTGTTTTGAGCACTGTCAAGAGGACATTCATTTGTTCAGTCACTTATTCAATATTTTTTGAGGACCTACACAATCATGCACTGAACTATGAAAAGGGGATACTGTGATGAGTAAAACAGACATGACTTTAAAGCATTTATGCCCCTAAATGAATTAGTTTGCCCAAAGCTTCCATTCTTTACAAACAGTGGTTAAGCAGGTGTTGCCACTGTGCTGAAGAAGTATGACAACAAAAACAAACCAAAGAGTGCAGAGTAGATACTCAACAGCCGAAGAAGAAGCAGAGAAGGCTTACCTGGGTCAAAGCTATTCCTGGCTACTCACTTCATGACTGGCCTCACTGAAAGCCTTAGTATTTTTATAGACCAATCAGTCTTATAGGTTATTAAAGGTTATTGCTATCATTTGATTATTTTAAAAATATTTATTTATTTATTTATTTGGCTGCATCAGGTCTTAGTGGCAGCACATGGGCTCTCTAGTTGCAGGCTTAGTTGCTCTGTGGTGTATGTGGGATCTTTGTTCCCCAACCAGGCATCGAACCCACGACCCCTGTTTTGGAAGGCGAATTCTTAACCCCTGGACACCAGGGAAGTCCCTATCATTTGATTCTTGATTCAAACACATTGTTAAATTATTTTTGTTTGACACAGAAGATTTATTTTGGCACTGACTATAAATTTAAATATTTTTCATTTTTGATAGTACATAGCAACTAGAAAGAAAATTAGGAGTGGGTAGTTGTGTGTCTGAATGATTGGGGAAGCCCCAGCTTGCTGTGTGTCTGAGTGGCCAAATTCAGAGGGAAGAACCCAGAAAGCACTGGTTAAATTTATTTCATTTGTGTGTGTGTGTATGTGTATATATATACATTTATATATATAAATATTTAATAGATATGAATATATATATTTACTAATTTGACATTATTTTGAAGATAAAAACTACATAGAGCTCATAAATATACATATAAAACATGCAAAATGCAAATATATTAAAATACTGTAAAATAATTTTACAATTTTTAAATAATAAAAATTGTAAAATAATTTTTTACATGAAATATCTTCATCATTACTTTTATTTTTATTCTAAAGTCTTAATTTACTGAAAGATCAGGTGACTAAATTCCGTTAGCACCGATCATTATGAATATGTCTTCTGCCCACCTGTTTTTTTTCCCTAAGAGAAAGGCTATGAAAGATAACTAAAATAAATCACTATCCAGTTTGGTTCCTTTTTCATACCTATCCATGACAAGTTTTGAACTTAAATACAGAAAAAAGGGATTAAGTACAACTTATCCATTTTGAGACATGTTAGGTTTATGGTAAAGGCCATTTGAACACAACCACTGTGCTGTTTTTCTATACCTCAATAAAATCCATATATTTAATTAAAAAGTATGTGTGTGTGTTTGTGGATGTGTGTGTGTTTGAGGATGTGTGTGTGTTTGTTGTATTGTGTATGTGTGCAATTTCCCTTAAAAACTAAAGTTATATATTCTAACAATTTTCTATGATTATTTATGTCAAGAATATAGCACTAGTGCATTTTGTTTTGTTCAACATTTTAGCAGTTGTTTATAAAAACATTAATAAATTAGAATTGTGTTAGTTTTCTTCCTTGCCCACTGAATACAAGGTAAGTTGACACATTTATTTACAGGCTCACCAAGGGCAATCCATTTCATGCTATAGCATTGACCCTTCACAAAGATCTTGTAAATGAGTAGCCTATTATAATACGTACAAGTGACCTTTAATTGCACCAAGAGGCTTTGTGTTAAAAGCTTTTTCAGTGCTAAACCATAGCTACAGTATACATTGGTGAAATATTTCTTAGGTTATCGAGCAGGAATATCAACAAAAAATCTCCTCTCTCAAAATGCGTAAATAAAAATTTTGAGGCATTTAACTAAGTCTGCGCTCTAAGGATACATTTTCAATAATTTGATCATAAAGATAAGCTATTTTTCTAATTATATAATAATTAAACATTTAGAACATTCATAAATAATTCTTACAAATTCTTAAAATCTAATCAAATATCACTGTTTTTGATAATAGCTTCTGGAGACAAAAATAGTTAAACTTGATAACAGCTTTATTTTTTATATGAGAAAATTTTACTTGTAGTTAAAAATACCCCCTCTCTTTTTATCAAATACAATTGGAACTTTTACTATATTGAAATGTGTAGTGAGGAATTATATACCTAACAAAACACATCCAAATACATTCCAACTGTTATTCATATTAAGTAGTGATATTTAAAATAAATTTTCAATAAAGTATAGGGTCAGATATTTTCACTGATTTACTCTAGAAATTTTTGAATGACTGCTATATATTTTTGACATTCTTATAAAAAGTTGAAACTAAATACTCAATTTCATTAAACCATTCATATTGGGTATCTTATTTCTAGAAGGCTCATGCCAAAATGATTTAGTTTGATTCTCTACAACAATGGTGGGTTGACTTGGCAGCACCTGACAAAACAGCTCAGTGAACTTCACTGTACCACATACAAAGAACCCGAACTGGCTACTCTACGAAATGTCCACAGCGGTAGAGTTACGACAGTAATAACCTTGACAAAACCTTAACTTCTGCTTAAATAAGAGAACTGCTTTATTAGTTATGTGGCCAAAGGCATTTCCATTATACCTCAGTTTCTCTTAATTATTTACTACTGTCCCCCAAATCTTACCTTTTAAAAATTAATAATTTATATTTAATCTCATATTTCCTTAATGAGCAACATAATTTCTTCTTATTAAACTGTAGAAAACTTTTTTTTAGTAATATTAATTTATAAAAGAGGAAAATATTTTGTGACCATAAGATTTTCTGTTTAGTTTTGCCTAAAGGTGGTATTCAAAGAATTTCCAATAAATGAAACACTTGCAACAGAAAAAAAAGGTTTTAGTATGAATGCATCAAAACTTTATTAGAACCAGTTATAATAAGAGGGGAGGCAAAATTAGAATTTTTTTTTAATTTTTGAAAAATTGATTTTGGTTCAGAGTTGACTCTTACTATAAAAGCTGTATGTACCTTAATTATCACAAGATAATTTTTGATGCTCCAAAGATAATATATGAAAATAATTTAGAAAAATATATAAAAACATAGTAACTGAGCAAATTAATATTTGTTAAAGTACCTGAATGATGTCAATTATACTTTAATTACAAAAAGCTACCTTAATGTAGAACATAAGTGGATACAATAATAATATATTGTAATAAAATTTGGGATACTTTTTGAATCATATCAATATAGTTGACTAGAATATGGGAACCTTATTTTCTTTACAGAACGCTTTCCCCACCTCATTTCACTAAGATAAAGAAATCCTACAGATGTGGATAGTTTTTTAGTGAATGGTTTTATATTGTTTGCAAATTAATTTTTCTATTAAAAACTCCTACCATACAGAAGAAATAAGTAAAAAATGAGGAAAGAACAATCTTGCTAACCTAATATATAAACACAAATACACATAACAGAAAAATATATAAGAGAAATGCTAAGATAAACCAGTTTGATTTTCATAATGTATTTTATAAAACTAGAGTGGAAATACTTGCTAGGAACAAAAGAATTTTTAACTTGAATGTTAAAAGATTATATATAAATATGCATGTATGTATACATACATAAGTACACTTGTGTTTATCCATACATATATTTATCAGTTCAGTAGCTCAGCTGTGTCCAACTCTTTGCGACCCCATGGACTGCAGCACACCAGGCTTCCCTGTCTATCAACAACTTCCGGAGCTTGCTCAAACTCATGTCCATGAGTTGGTGATGCCATCCAATCATCTCATCCTCTGACGCCCTCTTCTCCTCCTGCCCTCAATCTTTCCTAGCATCAGGGTCTTTTCCAATGAGTCAGTTCTTCACATCAGGTGGCCAAAGGATTGAAATTTCAGCCTCAGCGTCAGTCCTTCCAATGAATTTTCAGGACTGATTTCCTTAAGGATTGATTTGCTGGATCTCCTTGCAGTTCAAGAGACTCTCAAGAATCTTTTCCAACACCACAGTTCAAAAGCATCAGTTCTTCGGTGCTCAGCTTTCCTTATAGTCCAACTCTCACATCCATACATGACTACTGGAAAAACCATAGCTTTGACTAGATGGACCTTTGTGAGCAAAGTAATGTCTCTGTTTTTTAATATACTGTCTACGTTGGTCATAGCTTTTCTTCAAAGGAGCTTGTCTTTTAATTTCATGGCTGCAATTACTATCTGCAGTGATTCTGGAGCCCAAGAAAATAAAGTCTCTCCAGTGAGAGAAACAGTGGAAACTTTGTTTCCATTGTTTCCCCATCTATTTGCCATGAAGTGATAGGACCGGATGCCATGATTTTAGTTTTTCAGTGTTGAGTTTTAAGCCAGCTGTTTCACTCTCCTCTTTCACTTGCATCAAGAGGCTCATATATATATATGGGCTTCCCAGGTGGCACTAGAGACATAGAACCTGCCTGCCAATGCAAGAGACATGGGTTGATTCCTGGGTTAGGAAGACCTCCTGGAGGAGGGCATGGCAACCCACTCCATTATTATTGCCTGAAGAATCACATGAATAAATGTTTACACTGTGAATAAAAATAGGGCAATATAGAGTATAACTGAGCAAATATTTCAGAAGGTCCAGTCAGGGAAGACCTAAGAGGAAGATTGGAATATCTAATCTATAATCCAGTGATAAGAGAAAGCCATAAAAGGAAAGGAGGAATGAATATTCTGGATATTTGCTGTACAAAGACACTGAAGAAGGACTAATGATGTTTTTGGTATAACAGTATCCTCAAAGCTACCTTAATTTAAGCTATCACGAAGTTCATGGATCTCATATTTATTAAACTCTATTATATATATATCTTAACATATATAATAAATAGATGGGGAAATAGATGGCAAATAGATGGGGAAACAATGGAAACAGTGAGAGACTTTATTTTTTTGGGCTCCAAAAAAACTACATATGGTGACTGCAGCCATGAAATTAAAAGACGCTTACTCCTTGGAAGAAAAGCTATGACCAACTAGACAGCATATTAAAAAGTAGAGACATTGCTTTGCCAACAAAGGTCTGTCTAGTCAAAGCTATGGTTTTTCCAGTAGTCGTGTATAGATATGAGAGTTGGACTATAAAAGCTGAGAACCAAAGGACTGATGCTTTTGAACTGGTGTTGGAGAAGACTCTTGAGAGTCCCTTGGACTGCAAGGAGATCAAACCAGTCAATCCTAAAGGAAATCAGTCCTGAATATTCATGGGAAGGACTGATGCTGAAGCTGAAGCTCCAAAACATAGGCCACCTGATGTGAAGAACTGAGTTATTGGAAAAGACCCTGATGTTGGGAAAGACTGAAGGTTGGAGGAGGAGGGGATGAGGTTGAGAGGATGAGATGGTTGGATGGCATCACTGACTCGATGGACATGAGTTTAAGCAAGCTCTGGGAGTTGTTGATGGACAGGGAAGCCTGGTGTGTTTCAGTCCATGGGGTTGTAAAGAGTCAGCCATGACTCAGCGACTGAACTGAACTGATATATATCTTAACCTTCCAGGTATCTTGGAGGATGTGTTAAAAAAGTATATGATCTTATGTTCTAGGAACATAAATATGCATTTAGCTGATGAAATGGGACAGTCATGCTTTGTCACCATTTTCTGTCTTCCTTAGACACTATAAATGACAATTGTGGGAGGAAGGGTTTTAGGGAGTAACATGGAAACTGGATGAATTCTGCTATAGCAATTCTACAAAGGCTGTAACAAAATTCTTGAAGTATTGCAACATAATTTTCCTGGAGCCATATCATAAAACACACACTGAAATGTTTGTATCTGCAAAAGTTAGGAAGGAGGAGATCTTTTTCTCTTTTCACTTTGAGGGGATGCTGAATCTATATCATCCTGATCTCAGGATGTGGTGATTACCGTAGTGCAAGTCCCACAAAATCCTTAGGAGAGACACACAGACTGAAGACTACTGTGCAAGATTTGAAGTATTTGACTTTTGCTTTATGCAACTATCTCACTATTCAAATACATGCTTTCCTTAAATTTCTGAAGTAAAACACCATATGAATTAATATAAAAATAGTACAATGTAAAATATCAGACCTTAAGTTCAATTTGTCAAAGGACCATTTTTATATAAAAATGATTCATAGTCAAGGTGTCATACAATATTTAAAAGTATCTCTCAAAGAAACAGGACTCATTTGAGGTAATTAATCATAAGTTTAATATCTTAGGTGTTGCTGACCATAAAGAAACTTTAAGATATGGAATAGCCAAACATAAGTTTAATCTTCCTTGCCAAATGAAGCACTGATGTTCTGCCAGCCCAGCTCACAGGAAGTATGTGAAATGAACACAAAAGCAAACAGGCCTTATGCTGCCTAAGGGAAAGTCAGCAAGATGGCAGCTTCAATCATTTGAAATAATACTAAAGCCGCCTTAGGCTTTTCTCAGAATGGAAACATGTCACTATTGCTGCAATATTCCAACAAATCAGAATGCAGAGAAAAGAACACTTATGCAATCATGTCCTGGAAGGGCACTTTACTCAACATATAAGTGGAAAATAATTATAAAGAAATTTCAGAAAAATTGTCAGTGAACTTAAATGACTCAGGGAAAAATGTTCTTTCTTTCAAAGCACGTAATAGATTTTTAAAAAGCTTACCACTTAGAAACAATTTCCTTTTACATTCTTCTGAAAGAATTATTAATGTAAAGACAAATTTTTATGAAGCAGTAAGTGAAAAGTTCGGGATTCAAGCTGCCAGTAAGAAACACTCATTCCCACCCCACCTCCCCCCATACAGTACTATTACTTTGGAAGTTTGATCAAAGGGAATAAGCTTTCACAACATTTATATAGGAAGTTCAAAAATACTTCAAATATTTTGGGAACTTACCTAATCAGTATACTTTTAGCATGTGTCTAGTCATGTAGCCATCTTTGGTCAATCATCAAAAAATCAAAGGCAAATTGACATGACTCAAGCCTAACTTTAATACCGCATGATTGTGTCGTGTAAGCTTGTTTTGTGTGAGAGCTGCTGTGGTTTTAGCAGAGAGATTAACAACCGGACCTAAGCTGGCCTCCAAACCTTGCCCTGCTGATGCCTCAAGCTCTTTGAAGTCTGACCATCATACCTGGCAAAACAACAGTGGGAACTAGGATGGTGTCAGATCTAATCAAATTGTTCGCTGCAGCATAGCTAACTGTGGGCTTCACTAATTGGCCCAATTGCGGATTATACCTTTTGCTACAGATTCAGGACAATAATTTAGTTAAATGATGTTTTTTTTTTCCCCTTATCTCTTCTAATTAAGATTCCAAAGTGGGAAGAAATAGGATTAGACAGAGTCTCAAAACTGTGTTCCTCTTAAGGTGGTATGCACTTCAGATAGGCTCACTGTGATGTGTGAAATATATACAGCAGAATAGTAACCCAGCTTCTGGAGATGCTGTGAAACCTAAATGATATTACTGTATGTCTACATCACTTGAGAATGAAAGTGCAAATATGGAGACGGTAATAAAATGAACATTAAAATGTGAACAGTATAAAATATTTCTGTGGTTACAGAATGTTTATTTGGGTTAACTTTTGACAAATGATTTTATCTATATGAATAGATGTCTACATTCCACTTTGGTTTTCTTTTGCTGACTGCAGTATATTTGGGATTTGAAATACCAGTTAATACTTGTGCAGGGCATCATTATCAGAAAGGTTTACACGGTTCATGGTACTACAACTTAACAATGCTCCCGAGCCACACATTATGTTTGGCTATTTATTTATTTTTAAAGTTTTTTTTTTTTGATGTGGACTATCTTTGAAGACTTTATTGAATTTGTTACAAAACTGCTTCTGTTTTATGCTTTGGTTTTCTGGCCTTGAGGCATGTGGTATCTTAGCTCCCCAACTGGGGACTGAACCTGCAGCCCCTGCATTGGAAAGTGAAGTCTTAACCCACCAGGCCACCAGGGAAGTCCTGTTTCTACTTTTTAAATTTTAGTGACATAACTGTGAATTGACACATAACTATCCCTTCTCCCTATCTCTAGATATGGTAAGCATGCACTCATCTTTCTACTTGTCATTTAAAAATGAGAAAAGCTGTTAAAAAAATGTAGGGAAGTAAGGAAACCAGGATCAAAGATAGCATGCAACACTCTAAATTTTCCAAGGTTGTCATAGTGACTGACACTCTTGTAGTTTGCAAAAGCCTATGTTTTTCTAATATGAAAAAAAATCTCAAAAAAATTCTACTGAATCCTATCAAGTATACTATACTATTAATATAAAGCAAATTTATATGGACGGCAAATACTACTCTGGTCTTAATATTTAAGAATAAATCTACTAAGTATGTAAAAATAACAGTTAATAAATGCCAGTTAATCAATTATTCTGTGAGAAAAAGTTCTTGGTGATTGGAAAAGTGCTGAGGTCCTGTATTCTGAATTAGGGGCAAAGTATAAGAGACAACTTTGAGTAAAGCGGATGTACTTTGATTTTCTGAACTTTTAGTATTCATTTAGCATACAAAATACAATATTTAATGATACTATTTTTGAACCAATTAAAAGGCTATGTAAGTATTGTTTATCCTTATATTGAAAATTTGCAGTGAACAGTAGAAGTCTTTTGCTTATTTCAGCATACCCCTGTAACCGCACTTCCTGATGTGAACCTCAAAACACTGAATCTTAGAGCTGGAAAACAACCCCATCTCCAATGCAGAAAACATGTTTGCAATAACCTTGATAGAGTCTGGATCTAACGTAATAACACATTATCATCATTTATATTAGAAAACTTGATTACTACAGTGTGTCAAGATATGACCAAGCTGAACAACACAAAATTAAAACAGTACAATAATATTAAACTCAGGTAAAAATGCTAATCTTATGATGTCATCAAATTAAATGCAGTCACATTTCAAATCCTACCAAATCTCTTAGGTACTATAGTTACACCATAATTACTACTACAGACAGAAAATTGGTTAATGAGGATCCCAATGTTAGAAAAGCCTTAGAGAAAATTAGAGAAACTGAAAAACTACAAATCTAAGTAGTTATTTCAGCTTGGAAGTGAAGTTATGTAACCAGCTTATACATTTTATAGAACTTAACTGAAAAGGTAGTGTTTATAGGTCACCTGACTAGTGGAACTTACATAATATTTATAGTTTCATTATTTGGGCTATTCTTTAAACTGTATAATTTATCTGCATTACATATATTTCAGCAAAGATTTTATACCTACTAAGTCTATGACTATTCTTAGTTTTGGGATAGATAAATACAAAGATGAAAAGGACATAGTTTCTATATATCTAGTCTATTGTTATACCTTTTAAAGCCTTTTCATATAAAATATTTAATTATAATATAGAAAATATAATAAGGCAGAATAGTGCTGGGTATGCAATAGAGGCTTAACAAATGCTAACTACGAGTGAATGGAGCTATGGTAAGGTCAAGAAATAAATAGTATATTATGGTTAATCAAATATGCTAATCATATTTGCTAGAGAATTACTATGTATGATTTACAAAGATTATCAACATTCAGAGAACTGGAAAGCTTTTTCTTTTAACCTGAAGCCATGTTGAATCAACTTTAAACTTTCTCTTTTACTTATTCAGAATGCATCCCAGGATTTTAGGGTTGTTACTACAGATATGATTCTGCTGTTGTTTTGGTAGGGGGGCTTATTTATACAACTTTATAACTGACAAATACTAAGTATCAGTAAAAATTTACTGTGATTAGACAAATGCTCCCACCTGAATCTGGACAAATACCAATACATGCTCCGAAAAGGAAGAAAAATTCTTTCGCCTTCTCCAAATCACTCAAAGAAATTAGAGATTACTGATTAAAGTTGTTCTACCTATTAGAGGCCCTGGGTAGCTGTTATAAAAACATATTCAGTTTTCATACGTAAAAAAGGCAATGATTTAATAAATCAAAGAAAAGGGATGATAAAAATAGGCATGAGGGTTTTTACTTAGTTTCTTCTGTCCCTAATTTCCACTTGTGCCAACTTTTGAGACCATGTTACTCACAGTAAATTCCAACATGTAACAAATCTACCTGCCTGGAATCAGAACTAAGTTATTTTTGCTTTACCCGCTAAAACCACCTTTCCTTCTGAAAGTAAGACATGGATTCAATGTCTGGCACATTAGAGCCTCAAACTACATACTAATGTAGTGTATATCTCCTCATTTTTTAAATATTGAGGCAGATTTAAAAGATATTAATTTGTTGAGCATATTAAAACACTGTCACTTGATAAAGGAATCTTTCCAGCACCTGGGAGATTTCCTACCTGTTTCCAAATGTATTTTATAACATATAATTTAGTGCTATATTTAAAGCACCAAATCTTTTTGTGAAGTATATGATTTTATCCAGTATGTATGTACTTCTATTAGCTTTGATTCTTTAATTGTATTTTTTCTACTTACTAAATTAAATGTTATGGCATAAACAAATTAAGTTATTTAGAATATGTTTCACTTTTATTTCTATACTTAAGAAAAAACCATATTCATTAGGTTATAAGCCCAAAAGGTAAAGGATTTGATCAACTGTACTGAGTATTAACTTTAAAAAGAACCACCACCTATTTGTGTTTTGTTTTCAAATACTGGTTCCAAATCATAGGGTGACCAATTATATTGGTTCTCTTAGTTTAGAACAGTGGGAAGAGAGAGTAATGGAAGAGAAACCTAGACCTTTTATCAGCTCCAGTGGCAACATATAGTCACTATGAGAACTTAAAGTTATTCAAAGGAGGGGTCCCACTTGACATTATATAAGTCCTTTATCACCAATGAAAAAAGACCCAGTTGTGTGTGTGTGTGTGTGTGTGTGTGTGAGAGAGAGAGAGAGAGGGAGGGAATAAGCATTCATATTTTTATGAATTCATATTACTGTGCTAACCATCTTCTCAGGGTGCAATATTTTTTTCACTAGGGATTCTTGTTGCTTAGTTTGTATGGTGACAGACATGATACCTTAGACCTGCTTATCAGAATACTCATCTTGGGAGAAAGGTGCACATGGAGAAAAAAAATCTTACATCTTTCATTAAATATATAAATTCGACCTAAAAGAAAATGAGGAGGCATGCTTTCCTTGTGATGTTAACAACTGTTAACTTTATCCCTCTAAAAGCGTTAGCAGTATTATGGTAAATTACTCAACATTCTGTCAGAAAAACTGAAGCAGTATTGAACAATTACAGTGTTGGGTTCCATTTCAATGGTTCCTTTCGAGAACTAAGGCAAATTAGCTCAAGAATCACTATTTCTACACTCTCCTTTTTTTGGCTTTAAGTGGCTTTTGAAGGGAGTATCCCCAGATGAGAAACTTCCAACACTCCTGCAGAGATGACCTGCTTGAAGAACTGGCTGCCTGATTAACTATTAACTGCTCTCAATAGGATTAGATAATTAAGGACATTGATGACCATTAATTAGGAGGAGGGCACATTAATTTGTCACTGGATAGGGCCCTTACAATGATTTATAGGTTAGTGCTACTTGCAAATGTGAAGGGAAAGAGAAAAAGAGACAGAACCATTAAGTTACCTTATCAAGTGGCCAGCTAAAGAGGGCAGAGGGTCAAAAAAGGGCCAGAATGGTCACTTAAGGGTGAAGTCCCAAACACCAAAGCAGTGCCAAGCCACATTGACCATCATTTGGTGATGAAGTTAAAAATATGCTAATTTATTGGTGGCAATTCTCTCTTTTTATGGTTTCAAGCAGTTAAGACAAGTGGCCTGCTTAAGAGCTTTTCATTTGAAAAGAGATTAAACAAAATGGTTTGTCAAGGCTGCTTGGCTGTTTTATGTCTTTGTTAAAAAAAAAAATTGCACCGACTATACTGATAACTATCACATCACTCAAAAGCCATCTCTCTCTCTCTCTTCTGAGCATTTATTTCATTAATAAATACATCAACTTTAATTGCTTAATAGTGCTATGTTCATTTGCTCTTTAGCAAGATTAAGTTGAAATAAATCTTTTGTACTACTACTTTCTGTCACTATTGCTGGCATAAAAGTCACAAAAAATGTTTAAGTTTCTGTAGAAATTTACTTAAAGACACAAGTGTAAATTATACTTTGTTTTATTCAGCACAGAAAGCAGAATGGTGATTTCACGAATAGTAAAGAAACCTGCTTTTAGAATGTAGATAAGAATCCTCTATTCTTCGGCATACACAATTGTGGGTATCATTCACATTCCACACATAAATAAGCACAGCTCATTAACATTTAATTAAAGATGCTTTTGAATGCCTTGGAAATATGCATATCATACTTACCATGTAAGTTTGGAGCTTTCTTTTTAACAGACATTTAAAAGAAAATCATTTTTGCTGTACCCTTCTGATATACCATTAGAATAAAAGATAAAAAAGAATGTCTAAAATAAATTATTCTGTTACAGCCAAAGAACAGCCAAAGCATGAAATATCTATGAACTGCATTAAAGTAAAAAAAAAAAAAGAGAGAGAGAGAGAGACTTTTACCTCAAGACTGTGAACTCAAACATAAAAATTCTCTCTTACCTCAATGGTGAATAGCTTCTTTTTTAATTTAAAAGCTAAGTCTTTGACATCTGATATATCATAAATCAAGTTATTAAGCCGAGGAATCTGCCGTATATGAATAAGACCTTGTGGAAAGGAAATGAAAAGAAAAAAAATTCAAACACGCTGTCATTGGATGCATAAATTAAAGAGTCTTACAGCAGAATTCTGTAAATTTACACACAAGCATCCTCCCCCTTTTAAAACTGGAGCTTACTACCAGGAGCAATGAAGCAAATGGTGTGATTATACTCAAGTAATCAGGCAGAATAAGATAAACAGAAATCCTTGTGCGAGGAAAACTAATTGCACTTTGGTACAGAAGTACAGATGTAAAGAGGGATCTTAATACTTGTCAAAACTACAGCTGGCTTGTGTGTGATTTTCTCTTGTATTTACAGTAAGCAAATATGGCTATCACCTTGCGTGCTGCCCACGGCACCACTGAGTGATCTTTATTTTATTAAATGCACCAGTAAGCAGCCAGCAAAACAAGGCTTATGGGTTACTGATAATCAGTGAAGCACTAATGAAAAGTATTTCATTTTATTCACCTTATTAATGACTTGAAGAAACCACTGAAGAAAACTACATTTCAGAGCACCCTTTAGGATCAAACATTAACCCCCACGCCATCCCAAGACACTCGTTTCTGTGGCATGTCAGACCTTTATGGAGCTGTTATAAGCTTTGTAACAGTGCTAGGTAAACCGTGAGCTTTGGCCTCTTGTCAGCAGAAACACTTGCTAATTTTTTCTGACAAGGGCACTGGATGGTTTTTGTGCAGCTTAATGCAGTTTCTGACTAAACTCAGGGTCATTTGCCACAGATGAAGACATGAAGACTCTTCAGTGCATCTCTCTGCCTGACTCAGCCCATATTTAAAAATCACCATTCCAAAGACATTGATCTCTCAACACTGGGAAGAAGGCAAAGCCACATTTGAACAAATTAGATAAATCTTCTTTATGTAACTGATTCACTAGTACAATATATAGTTTTTTTTTGGTGTGTGTGTATTTGGATGCTTAATAATGTATTATTGTTAGTTTAAAAAGGTCAACCTCCATTAGAAATGGCCTCTTCAAAAAAATCACTAAAATATCTGACAATTTTTTAAACTTAAGAAAATGTAAAAAATGTTATTAAGAAGATAGCTTTTACATACAAATTAAAAATATCCCACATGAAGCTTTTTAGTAAAATATATTAGAAATAATCACACCATACATTTGCACATTTCTCATTTTAACCTTGCAAGTGTTTGTTAAGCTAACTATTAAATCAGGAGGCTTTACAGAGTGTATCAGTGATTCTCAGGTCCTTCTTATTAACAGAAACTTTACTCATCATCAGAACCACCCACTAATCTGTGGGAAAAAAAATAATCAGTCCAGAGAGTACAGTACAAAAAAATTAAAGCTTTTCAATCCTTGAAATGTTTCAATCAAAATAATGTTTTTTGAATATAAAATATCATTTACATTATACTAAACTTATAAACTCCTAGTACTTATATTCAGACATAACTTATAAAGGTAATGTTTAACTTGAGTTGTTTTAAAAGAAAATGTAAATAATAAAGTATTTTATCCAGTTATAAGATACTTAAGTCCTGGAGCTATAAACAATACCATATCATAAATTTAAAAGCTGCAAAAGAGCAAATCTTAAAATTCTCATTAATAGAGAAAAAAAGGTGTAACTATGTGTGGTAATGGATGCTAACTAAGATTATTGTGGTAATTTCTCAGTATATATATAACATTATGCTCTATACTTAAAACTAATATAATATTACACATCAATTACAGCTTAATATAAATTTTAGAAAAAGAAAGGGAAATAGTTTAATCTGAATAGTTCTCTTTCTATCAAAGCAAACAGTAACATAGTAAATGAATAATACAGAGGGTTAATCTGGGCTGATACCAAACGCACTCTTATGCAATGATCATGAGGTAAATTATTTTACATACTTTGTGTTCATGGTTTATATTTTCTAGCCTTTTAAAAAATATTTGACTATTAGATCGTGCTATTTCATTATTTTTTAAAAAGTTTTATGTCAATTCTTCAAAGCACTGGTGGTTATAAGTATCTTATAATTTTTTATTTGATAGACTCTAGAAATTGCCACAGTCTTATGTTCACAATCTTCCACGATCTTGCAGCAGGCTTCAAATAAGGTATTCAGTCTTTAAACTAAGGTTTCCATGGAAGTTAGCAGTTCCACAATAATAACAGAAATAATTAGTATTTACTCAGAAAAAGGAAACAGGTAAAAATCGATTATTTACCACACTCTATTCTTGCCTGGAAAATTCCATGGATGGAGGAACCTGGTTGGCTACTGTCCATGGGGTTGCAAAGAGTTGGACACGATTGAGTGACTTCACTTCACTTAATATTCAGTTTAGAGCTAAGATAAGAATAACTACTAAACTTATCCTATTTCAACAGTTCTATATAGAAACTTTTATTTAAAAAAAAAAATCCCCAAACTAACCAAATGACTAAAACATTATTAATAGCTTCAAAAAATAAAAGTAAAAAGCCTGGTTAATTGACCAGTGATTATATTAGGGTAGTTATACTTTAAACTTGCTTATAACTCCAGCAACAAAATGAACAATATAATAAAAGATGTTCACGTTCTGAAAATGTGATTGACTGGGACTTTTTAACTATAATACTGTATGAATTTTATTTGTCATACAGTTAAGCTTTGTAAAGTATAAACCACTATATATAGCTGTTATTATAATTAATATAATATTTATTTCTAATATGGTTAATAAGTATGACTGATTTCACAGCAACTTTAGGTACAAAATGTACCTCTGACTGATCCATGCCTTAGTATCTGGGTTTGAAACTTTCCAAAGAGTTACCATGGTTCATAGAGTTAATGTAGCTTGGTGAGAAACTGCCATAAAAAACTGGCCAGGAAGGAAAAATATTTAACAAAAGATTTATTATAAAATAAAATTCATGTTACATGATGGTAGATATTTGTCAAGATTCTTCCAGGCAACAAGAACAGGCCCCTTTCACTCTTAAAGGTGCTGCTTACCATGATAATCCTTATATAATGGGTTGGTTTCTTTCTCAGAACCAATAAATGATTCCAGACCAACTACTGTATCTGACAAGTTTGTAACACGAGCAATAACTGCTTTATTCTGTAAAACAAGGAAACAAAACACTCATGTTATACTTAAAATTAGCATCTAGGCAGTGTCATGCCATCTCAATGACAAATTGTAGAGAACACATACTATCAACATAGAGAAATAACTTAAAAGTTAAAGCTACTATGGGCAGGAAAATGGGTGAAAAATAAGCCCTTAATTGAAAATTACAGCCCATGAAGGTATGCTATTCTAATTTGAAGAGCTGAGGGGGTGTACCTTAGTTTTTGTAGAAAACGTTAAGTACTTTTTCTCTTGTCTTAAGAGGCAAAGCTACCTTTATTTTCATATACTATTAGTTTTCAAATTTCCCACTGTCCATTGAAAAATCTGATAAACACTAGGATTCAGAAGCAGTAAACAGTAAGTAGAATATGGAAGACAAGGTTCCACTATCATCTGTCAGCTGGGACCAGGTCCCAGCCCTGTAACAGCTGAGGTCTTCTGTTATCATATTAGAAACATGGAAGGGTCTGCAGCTAAGAGTCTGCAGCATGAGTAGCTCTGGAGTCTTCCATTCTCTTTCCAGATGCTGCTATTTGGCTCCGGGTTAACAATAAAGGCAAAGAAAAGGTGCTAGACGACCAGCACTAGACTAGTAGCCTCCCATTTCTTCCCAACACTATCAGACCTGAACCAAAAGTACTGCTGAACAATACATTATAAAATATAGTGTACACAATGTACATTATGTACACAATGTATATAATGTAATATAAAAATACATCACATTTTAAATATCGACAGTTCTAAAATACCCAGACTTTCAAGGCTATAACACATATAACAATTAAAAATATAACCATTTAATACTCTTCAGGTTCTCTTGAATTATTTTATTTAATAACATTCAATCTGCCTTATAACCCTTGATAGGGTGATAGGTTAGTAAATTATTTTAAAGGTTATAACATTTTAGAAAAATGTTTGATCTGGATATCTATATAAGTTGAAAAACATTGTTGCTTTTAAATTTTTGATAACTTTGAAACTCCTATTTTACACATTGGTAATGTCTACATTTTAAAACTAATCTTTTGAAGAAGGATGGGAAATGTAAAACAGCTGAGACAACTTAGAGTCTGATACTATATCCCTATAGAAGAAAAGTCCAAATACAATCATACGTTCACTTTCTGAAAATGTGATTGACAATTGAACTTATGGGTATTCCCCTGTTTCTTAAGTCCTCTTAATAAAGACTGCATAAGAATAAAAAATAAAAGAGGGCTGGTCAATACTACCTGGTTTGAAATATACAGTAATCTGTCACTAAATATTATGTTAAAGTGACTAGTCAACTCACATCTAGGACAGTACTTTGAAACTCCTCTGTAGGTAGAAATGTATATTATAAAAATAATACTATAGCCTTTGAATTAGAACTCTTCAAAGGAAGCAGCAAAAATAATTATCCTTAATTGTCTTTAATACTTTCAATCACAGGGGCACCAAGTATAGAAAAACAAACATCATTTGGAAATGCCTATTTTTTTCCAAGGCAATTTTTCATTCAATGGTGAGAAAATAATCCAGATTGATCCCTTACTTTCAGTTCTATGCCACAGGGGATGGTCCTACTCCAGGAATAACAGGGGTTTCAGAGGCCATAAACACACTCCTCTCAATATTTCTTTAGCCAAAGACCATTATATCAAACTCATCCAGGTTGGGTTTCAGCCAGTTATTCTTCACCCAAACAAAAATGTCTGCCAGACATTCCAACAGCTGGGAGACAGTTCACAATGAGTCAACTTGAAAATGATTCATTGTGCTGAGTACTGAACAATGTTGGGATGGGGGTGGGGTAAGGCTGAGTTGGTTGTAGAGGGTGAGAACAAGTGGGAGAAGAATAACCATGTGGTTCTCCCATTAAGAAGGATCTTAGGTAACAACCAGCAGACTCTTATCATTTCATTTTTAGGATAAACTCAACTGGGAAGAGTACTCCTGTCATGGACCTCAGATGAACAAGCACTTATAAAGGCTACTGACAATATTTCTTAATCAAAAAGGTCAGATTTCCTTTTATCTATACTAGAAGACTAAGCCTTTGTATCTAAATAGCTGAAGCTAAAATTCAATTTCTGTTGGAATTCAACTATTAGGATTTCAGTGATATAAACTAGGGTTTTCTTAATGATATGAATAATAGAAATTTTAAGGTTTAAGGATGGATTTAGTCTTCCATTCTAGTAGGATATAAGCAAGGTCCTGCATATTTAAGTGGTCAACTTGACATTTGTTTATTTCAAAGAGGATTTATTTCCTTACTTTAACCTTAAAATTTACTAAATAAACTACTTCTCCTGTAATATCTGTCTACATTGTAAGTTTTTTTAAGAAAATTTGTGGGGGATTAAAACAATTGTCTACTTTGCAGAGGAAAACTAATGAATTAATATAAAATATATAGATAGCCTAGATTTTAAAATCTCAGAAACTCATTCATATATTTCATTTATTATGCTTCTAAGTTCCATAGATCTATATCAGTTATAAACTAAAAATTAAATTCTATCTTAAAAGCTTCTATGAAGTATTAGAATAAGAATAAACTTTATAATATTTCTATAAAATAAGTCACATTTAACAGCGACTTTACTGCTTTCTGCACAGCAATTCTGGAAAACAGTTTATGTAATGTGGCAAACAAAATTGTGAAAGTTCTATAGAATTTGAAAAATGTCTATAAAATAAAAAGCACAAGAAATTACAAGAAAATAACATCTAAGTTTCTGAATGAGATAAAACTTTATCTTAATTATAAACTCATTTCAGTCTTCCAGTTATTTGGAAGAGCATAAAAGATATTTGAGCATGTAAATGCACTTACTTTTCAAAAGTTCAAATAGTGTTGACGTTACTTCTTTATTTCCAAGTTTCACAGGGAGTGTGGTATAGTGATGTAATCATATCTTAAAACTACTCTCGTTAAAAGGTCTTTCAAATCATAGCATGAATACTAAATGGTCTTTTAGATAAAGGTAGGTAAATTTATTTAAAAGAATCTAAAATCAACTGCTTTTAAAAACCCTTTAAAGCATAATAATCATAATTCACTTTAGGAAGAACACATTATGGATAATAAATTGCCTTATTATAACCTGAAACATTCAGACAGCTTTAGCATAATGATTTTAGCAGAGATTTTGAAACTGGAACTTCTATATTTTCATCTTAAAAGATTTTAATAACATAAAAGTGTTTTTATGTTATTAGCTAAGATGTGAAACCTTTTTGGTCTACAGTATATGTATATCTAGAAATGGAGAAGTAAAGGTATCCATGCATCCATTACTCAGACATAAATTTTGAATAAGTTTTGTATTAATTTTGAAGTTAATACAATATAGTTGCCAGTAAGGAACATCTGAAGAAGGATATCTGGAACTCAGAAGTATGAGTAAATTAATTACTACACTGCATGCATGGCATAATGATATCACCCACATATTCACAATGATACTGCCACCCCTCCTACTTGCCCATCTGGATGAGAAAATCTAGGATGACTCAAAAATCTTTCTTACACTAGACAAATCTTCCCTTCAGTCCTGGGTGAAAGTTGTCAGCTCTGGACAGTAGCCAAGACATGACTAGGAGGGAAGCCAGAAGAGAAGAGAGCCAGGGTCCAGGAGTTTTAAGAGTTTGCTGGCAACCTCAAATAGCATTGTGTTAAGTTACAAAAAAGGTTCTTAAAACTTTCTGTTGCAATGCAATTTCTTAATTACTGAAATCTAAATTATGTCAAATGATGTTGCAGATAAAAAAGGCACATCAGAATGCCCCGTTGACTACCTTCTTATTCCAATTTTAACTTCACAGAAAAACTTCACAGAGTTTTTGTTTTGATTGTTTCTTGTTTGGTTTTATAGAATGTTTCCTATTTGCTTATATAGAATGGGAACCTCTTTTTATTAGGAATCGCCAAATCCATTAAATGGATTTTAAATAAAGGAAGGTTAGTTTAACGTTCTCTTCCAATTCAAAGCTCATAAAGTCAAAATCATGAACTTTGTTTTGTTAAGAAATAAAAAATTCAACTACCGCCATCAAAAGCTCCCTTCATTTTCTAATAAAAATAGTTGAGATACTTATTCAGAGTAACCAAGTAACAGTCAGACTATATCAAACCCTAAGTGTTTCCCTCCTTACTGGGACCTAATTACCTCAGCAACATAAAAGAGATAGTTTGCACCAATACAAAATATACTTCCAGGAAAGATTTTAACAAGAAAGTTAAAAAGTAATTAACCAATCACTTAATTATCAAGAAGCCTGAAAGGAATAAATCAACTGACATAAAGCATTTATGCAATGCCTCAAATTAGAATAAGTTCTTGGGTTACTCAAATGAGAAAGAGAGAAAACACACTATATGAAGGACAGAGCTCCATTCAAGTATGGCAAGCATCAGATTTGGGACTACAACAGCAGAAAAGCACTATTAAGTTAATACTGAAGTTAAAATAGAAATATTTATGCTACTTTATGTTTGACCCTACCATGTGACATGATGTGTGTGTCTATTGTGGGGAGGGAGTCGCCACAAGAAAAGCAAGTATTTTACTTAACAGCTCAAGTTATAATAACATATCCTGAAAAAAGATATTAGAAACACAAACATACGACGACTTATAACATTTTCTAGGTCATGTTATTAAAAAAAAAGCTTGAATGAAAGGATAAACCTAGGGATATTTAATGAGGTATTTGTTTTCCCATGCTTATTAAGTTCTCCATTCAACTGAAATCAAACTTATGAAATAATAAAATCAAAACAGTTATACAGTTTGTAGCTTTTTACATGCCTTCCCTCACCTTCCCCAGACTTGCCACTTACTTCTATAGATTAGATTATTATTTGATTAAAAAAAATTGACAGTGGGGAAATAGTGATATTCATAATTGAGTTTAAGAAAAAATATAATTTAATAAAAAGTATGCTAATATATAATATTAATATCTTAGTAAGGGTATTAAATTAAGCTTTTACAGATTTAATACTGAACTTTACTCAAAGTCACAGTTAATTTTAAAATATGGAGGGGCTTTTGTAAATTAAAACATTCTAACTGCAACATTTTCTTGGTAGTACTGTATACCAATATTCCTGTAGGGAAATCATAAAACAAACATATTTTGGCTCCTTTTTCTAATGCTTAAAACACATCCACAAAGTAGCTTACCTCAAGGGCAAAAGAAACTGCTGAATATGATGCCAAATTTTACTAAGATTAAGCAATGGAGCCGTATTTTGTATATTTTCTATGTGATCAAATTCTAATATTCTAAATTTTGCTGTGAAATTTTTGGCTTAAAACTGAAGCATTTTTTAAATAACACATGATGTTATTTTCAGAAATATTATTTACATGTACACTGGTCTCAAATACTAAATGCTTTTGCAGAACATTTTTTTACATCAGTTTTATTTTTTAGTATGCTGTTATTAAACATTAAAAAACTAACCATTCTGAAAACCCTTATAAATTGAACAAAATACTGTAATGAATAGGCTGAACAGTTAATGGCACAATATTCAAAATTAATTTTAGTTTTAACAAACTATACATCATCTAGTTTTATATTAGAGAAATTATTCACATGGAAATTTACTTGTATTGTTAAATCTTTTATGAGTAACTTCCTAAATCAGAAGTTTTTTGCTCACTGCTTTACCCATGAAACCCTAAAAATGCAATTCGCGGATGTCCAAAAGCTCACACCCTGCCTGGAAAAACAATTGCTGATATCCAAATATCAAACAGAGCCTCCAGCTGATGTGTGGGATGCAGTGGTAGGTTAAAGATACTAAAGTTTAAAATCAGCTTAGAATAATCCCATATTGAGTATAAAATTATAGCCTGTCATCAGGAACAGACTGACAGAGCCAGGTCCAGATGGGAGACTGGCTGGGAAAAAAGCTGAGGCAGGTGGGAAAGTGATGGGAACCTGACGGAAGACAGGACTACTCCCTCTGCTGGCAAGGTTCTCACCTGCTTGAATTCGTAACTAATGACTAGCTTTCCTTTAATTATTTAAGATAAAACCAATAAATTATGTAAAGTATATCTTTTTTTTAGCTGGCTGTTTTGTATTTGCACATTTTGAAACTCATGGTATCCTATGTTTTTCACCAGATTAATTTCTCAGAGATGTAAAGATCCAATGTTTCACCAGGAGGTCCCATTATTTACCTTATAATTTAATTGCAATATAACCATAAACAAATACAGCACTGCTTTTATAGTCCATCTTTAAAAATTAAAAATGCACTTGATTTATGTTTATTGACATATAAACCTTCTGGAAGGAAAAAAAATTCTTGGGCTACAGACTTCACAATCTCTTTCTCAGGCACTGCATAATGCCCTGTAATGAAATAATATAGAAATGAACCATATAAATCAACTATACAGGGAACAAGGAAACAGCATGTCACAGCAAAACAGCATAGATGTACAGCGCCAAACCTATCTGATAATCTAATGATCTGAGTTTACAGATATTATGTACTAATATGTTAAGAAATTAAGAACTAATGTTTACACAAAAATTTTGTTAAATTTTACAGAAAAATTATTCAATGTTTGATTTTCAATGTAAGTTAATAGCTGCAGCAGAAACATTTAGTAAAAATCTGTTCTAAGATTTTGGCCTATAACCAGAAGCTCCCAGAACAGGAGGGATCAGCTTTTTCACCCACTGTTCTCATCTGAATCCTGGCTTAAAAGCTATTCCAGCTCCCAGCTTTCCAGAAGGCTCCATCCCAGGAATCCCTGCCTGCCATTTGGTTTGCTGATTTTAATCTCTCAGGACTTTCTTATGGTGGCTCTACTATGCTGAACTGGCACTTGCTTCTAGAAGTGAGTTATTATTAAACCTGTAGGTCAATTGCGGCACTAACAACTCTTTGGAAGCTTTCAAGCCACAGTGTACAATTTGCTAGTCTAATTAAATATTAATTCTAAGTGTTACATTTTGTGGCTAAGAGCTTTTATTTTCCATCATCAACCTGGAAGAGAGAGAGGTTACAAGGCTAATTTAATCTCTCCCCCTATCCTCCCCAACATTAAAGATTAACTACATAGGGTGCGAAAACATTATTAAAGAAGCAGGAACTCTTTATATAGTAATAATAATGCAATTAATAGCAAAGGGCTAAAATATAATGTTTAGGATATAATATATGACCTGGTACTTAAACAGCTTTAAATTATAATTCGTTACAAGCATTTTTTGTCTCAATATTAAGAAATAAGTATCACCCTTCTTTTGAAGACAGCAATCTTTCTTTAAGGGAAGGTATGCATGCAAGTATATAAGTAGGAATAATTCAAGACTTGCAGTTTCTCACAGGTATTTTTCAGAAAGCTTGTAACACTAAAGATAAAAAGCTTAGTAATTCTATTTGTAAAATAAATACAAAATTAAATAAAGTTGTACTTCTTTTCTGTATACAAAAAAAAATGATGTAGTAGAGTAGACTCTATAATAAAAATAATGTAAAGGACCCTTCCCTTTTTTCCCTTCTACCATGTTCAAGGAGACAAAATGCAGAGTCCCTTTCGGATTCTGCGCCCAGAACAGTTGTGTCCACGCCTGGACACTGGGCATTATAAAGACTATGCAGTCCAGCAGCCAAAGATTCCATATGCCTGAACAGATGACTCAATCTCCATACTGTGATGAGATATTTCACTATTTCTATCACTGATATATTTGAAAACTTTGACTCTGAATAGTACTTTAATGACCATCACCACTCTAAGGTACTATGGTGTGAATTGTTATATGAACCAAAACTTCATTAAGCAATTTTAGGCAAAGCAAATAAGTTGTTAAAACCAAAATTACTTTTCATTATATGCTTTATTGAATATGCTTTGGTTAATTACAATAAGAGGTTTCTAAATGACTATTTTTTTCTTTTGAAGATACGTATGAATTTTACTGAGAATTTTAAGTATGCTGTCCTTATTTAATATGCATATTGATATTAAGACCAAATGACAGATATACTGCTTCTAATTCTCTACATAGACAGAAACTTATAAGCAATTTGGAATTTACCTGTGTAAAAACTTTCAAATATCCTTGACCAAGAAAGTAAATCAGATATATACGTATAATGCATACAAGCTAAGATTTGATTTAAAAATCAGATACTACATTGTACAATATAAAATATGAGCCATAAAAATGTTGAAACACAGTTGAAACACAGTTCTGTTATTTGTTATTATAAAAAAAATAACAGATTCTGCTTACAATCCAACCAAACTTGTATGAGGCTACTAAATTTTCAAAGATTGAAATCTGACACATATGATGTAAAATTTAAATGATTTTAACATGATTTATTTCATTTTAAAAAATTATTTCTATTTAAACTTTAAAAATATTAATTTCTTACAAACAATATCAGACCAGTTGAGAAGGTCTAGAAAAATAAAGGCAGATTCTTAGTTGAGAGTATGAAAATTTGTTACCCAGAAAATCTGACTTTATCCTTTAGTAATTGATAGTCATGATCAAGAGATTAAATTTGTAATTTTCATCCTTAAATATTCTTAATAAACTGCATCTAAAGAAGACCATTTCAAATAATAATTCTCCTTAATAAAGTACATTTTAAAAGACCATTAAAGATAGATTAAATTATATGGCAGAAGGTGGTGTTATGCCTTTCTATAATGATGCTCATAGCAACAATTACATACAAATATGTTCCAAAATTTTATATTTTTAAACTCACAAGACCCTGTTATTCCTTTACCATACAATTATTCTTAGTTTGTTTTAAGAATAACAGATTTCACACTGCGAGAAATTCACAAGGTCACTGCAGTACACATTTCATAATCCCATATTAATAGTTAGTTCGAAAGTTGTCCATTGCTTGACTTACAGTTTAGTTGTTAAAATGCTCAGCATGAACACAAAAGTTTATAGATGTGAAAATGTCTGTTCTGAATTTCTCTACACTGCAACATACTGTATGATTCACTTCAGTCAGTTTAAAGTTTTAATATATTAATATTAAAGAAGATAGATTTGAAAATATATCAATTAAAATAACATACTAAATAAAACTCCACTCAGTTTTCAAGAGATATATAACAAGGGCCTTTATTCCTGCTTTTCTTCAGAAAATGAATTTTCCTCGGTTTAAGCAAACTAATGTCAGTGATAGGTTTCTGAAGTGACATAGCTGGAGATGGGGTAGGGGGAGGGAAATTCCACAGATCAAATTGTTGGAAAATAGTGGCTATATGATAGAAACTGAATAGTCTATTACTGACCAAGTGCCAATGATGACCAATAAAAATATATTGCAGGCCAGTTTCAAACCTGAAATCTGCTCTGAATAAATGAAAGTTTAAGTAGTTTACCAACTAATGTTCAATAGCAAATACATTAAATACTTGTAATACTAAGAATTATGGTAGAATGAGAAAATCTTACTTCATATTTTATCATCAGTAATGTCAAGGAAGTTTTCATTCCTGCATTATTATAGTTAAGGAGAAATTTATTGGGTTGTTTATATTTAAAAATTCCTTGGAAGTGTAGACTGTGACAGCTTGAACAGATTAGCAGCAATGAAAAGTAAATTTTCTTTTTGAAAGGAAAGCTGTGAGAAAGGTATAGAAAAATAACCTTTCCTATTTTAATTACAACTGTAAGTGCTTTGATATTTATTTCCTGACAGTTTCAGGTAAAAGGAATTTCAATCAATTAAAAATACAACTCAAGAACAACCTGTCACAGATTGTGAAAATAAAATGCATAAGCTAGGGGAAATTTATTTTCTTTTCACATCATCAGTATAGTCATAATAAAGCATGAACCTAAGTTTCTACCTCCAAAAAGAATAAATGTTATTGGTCACCATTTTTCTTAAGCAGAACTGTCACTGGGAAATAAAAATAATATTAATTTAAAAGGCAAAAAATATTTGTATAATTTGGAAATGGATAAAAAATTTCACTACTAATAAGCCAGTTCTCATTTATAATAAGACCAGAAAATATTATAGTTTCATATCTTGCCAGATATGGAAATCAAACAGTATCCTACTGTAACAGCTTCAAAGTTATCACTGTGTTAAAAAAAAAACTCATTAAAAAATTTCGAAAGGTGTACAAACATACTTATGTTTCTAACAGTAAATGGGAAAAAAAACCCAGCAGAATGTTCAATGTAGCTGAAATATTGCAACCTGTAATATGGAAATTTATACTTAAGTTTTTCAAAGATGAAATAATATTCTCTTACTTAACAGGAAGGAAGAGTTTCAAGGTAGGGTTTTAATTACTTCTCTTAGATGTAACCTTTCCTCTTTTTCAATCCACGACAACCTTCACTCGACAACAGAGTTTTGAACAGTTGAGTTGTGAGAATGTGAGCAGCTGCTGTTATTATAACTAAAGGTCTGTCTACGGCTTGAGTCTGAGAGACCACATGTTCGGCTGTCCTCTCATCTTGCCATCCTCACCAATTAACTATTAACATGGAGGGCTGTACACATGCTCTTGGGGGCTCTTTAACAGGCTTCTTGGCGAGTGGAACAACTACACAGCAGGGATCTGGGAACTGGGTAATGCTGGAATATAGGGGAGCCGTCCGTAGTTTCACTCCTTCTAATGACACTTTACTCCACAGTTCAGCATATAACAAAGTCTGTATTTAACTTGGCCATTTTCACATACATTTTTAATAAAGTGTCTTTGGGTAGATAATAAAACTACATTCTAGCAAGACACAATATGAGTTATAACACTACTTCACAGGGAAAACTGTTTAGGACTATACATGTATATATATTTTAAGTCAATCATACTATATTTGATGAATAATTTTAGTGTTTTCACCTAAAAGATAATTAGAATTTATTTTTATGCATTGATTTCAATGTATGCTTGTTATTTCCTGCTCTGTGATGAAAACAATCTTTAACCCAAAGGAAACAGACTATATCAAGGTCAAAGTTGTGAGGCTGAACACGAAATAGTTCAAATACAATTCTTTTTCACTCTACTTGCAAAAGTCTTATTATAACAATAAGTTAAAATCAGTTTTGAATCTATGTCATTATTTTCCCTATTTTAACTTTCCCCCCTCTTTGTAATTTCCTTAACTATGTGTTCCTTCTTTACAATGAAATTAAACATGGGAAGCATGCCAAAAGTACAATAAAGGGTAACTAATCATTACTGTACAAGTCTGACAGAATGCTAATAACTAAAGTAAGAACACTGATTGGCTGTTTTTCCAGTCTAAAAGGAATAGATATTTTATGTATTTTTAATCTAGTGTTACTTAATATAACATATTCAAATAAAGGTGTCACAATTCTATTACCTATAGGTGTTTAACTATATGACAGTATTTACAAGGATATCAAACTACATTTCTATTTCTTGCAAAAATCCACTTTACTATCAAATATCCAGCTCAAGCATCCAAAATACATACATATATAAATCATCTACTCCATCCATTCTATCTTTCACATTGAAAAAAATTCCAGGAGGATGGGACCTTGCTTGTTTTATTCACTACTATAGCCCCATGGATGCCTAGAACAGTACCTGCAATAAGTATTTGTTGACTGAATAAGCTAAATTATTCAATCACCATTTAAAGTTTGATTTATTAGAGTCTTCAGGGGTGGCACTGGTCATAATTGAGAGGAAGCTACCGTATGATGTTAAAGAGTCATATTACTACAAGGGGATGTTACTAAGATTTCAGCGGCCGTTTGATTTCAACCATGCTTTCTAACCTGTCTCGCGTGTGAGAAGATCTTGTCTGTGTCATTCATGAAAAGAGGCGGAAAGCTGAAGATATCTGTTGCTTCGATGCACTTACATACCTTAGTTTTCCTACCCCTGCTGCTGCTGCTAAGTTGCTTCAGTCGTGTCCGACTCTGCGCGATCCCATAGATGGCAGGCCACCAGGCTCCCCCGTCCCTAGGATTCTCCAGGCAAGAACACTGGAGTGGCTTGCCATTTCCTACCCCCGATCTCTGTTCAAATTCTCAGTTTTGGAGGTCTGTTTAAGTAATCATCTTGAAGGTGACAATTGTTAACATATAATGAGTGCCTTCCATGTGCCAGCACTGGGTCAGCCCATGTTATTGCTAATCTTCTGAATTTTTAAAAAGAAGCAGCTGAGGCTGAGAAAGTTAGACTTGAGTAAACCATGTAACTAACTGGGTCTATCTCCCTCCAAGGCCAAGGTTCTTTCTATCACTGAATGCTACTTTGTGCACAGTTTGCTTCTTAATTTTGGCCCTATTTAGTACTTCATTAGTACCAAGCAGAATAGCATGGTAGTTGACTGTGGTAATTGAAGGGGGAACTGCTTAGATCTAAACCTTACCATTCCACTAGTTGTATGATCTTGGGAAAGTCACTTAAATTTTCAGTCCCTTGTTTCTTATCTATAAAATGGAAATAATGACAGTACCAACAACATAGGACTAAATGATAATGATATATAAGGATTAAATGAGTTAATATTTGAAAAGATCTCAGGACTGCAACTGGCCTATAGAAATCACTGTGTAAGTTCTTATTAAACAAACTCAGTTTCCTGATTCTGTATATGCATATGTCTTTGATTAGCTTTGTAAGTACTTTTTATTCTCTTGGCCTAAACATTGTGATTTTCCTTGCCAGTCTTTAAGAGTTAAGAGTCTTATCTGCTATTTATTACATATCATGACTGGTATTAGCAAACTGTTAAGTTTTACATTTTCTCCTATGTATTTGGATAAAAAAAAAGGTCAGGTGTCATGCTCAAGGAATTTTTTTTTTATAACTCCAGTGATATTAGGACTATAAGACTACTATATGATAGCTAGGCAAAACTGTTCATGGAAGAGACTGGTGTATTTATCACCAAAGTCTGACCATATGTTTTCCTAACTCTACTTCAAAATAGTCTCTTAATTGGTATTTTAAAATGTATAATTTAAATTATATCTTTTTCAGTAATATAAGAAGTTAAACACATCTATAAAATACCAAAATTCAAACACTGGTTAATGTTCAGACATCCAGTTCACCTTGGTATCTCAACCGTTGTTTAATCAGTGGTGAATACTGGATGATCTTCTCTTAGACAGAGGCTTAGAGGAATCACTGTCACAAACATTCACAACAGGTTTGGAATCTCTTCTCGAAATAACAAGAATGATCACTACCAAAAATGGCTTAAAATTTTTTTTTCTTTTTCTTCTTTATTGCATAGGCACCCTTGGAATAAATTGTAAAATCACATATATACATATATTTGTTTCATAATTGTTTTGGTTCTTAAATTTAAGTCTTTGATTCATTCTGAATTATTTTGTATGTATGACATGAGGTAAGGGTCCAAAGTTCATTCTTTTGTCTGTAGCTATCAAGTGGTCTTGCCATTTGTTCAAAGGCTGTTCTCTTCCTATTGAATGGTCTTGGCGCCCTTGTTGAAAACTGGTTGAGCATAGATGCCTGGGTCTATTTCTTAACTCTCAATTCTATTCTGTTGATTTATATGTCTATTCTTATTTGAGCACTAGACTCCTTACAGACCTCCAAATTTCAATTATATCTGTTATATTTCTGTTAATTTAACTAAATGTAAAGTTCTCATGGACCTCTGGAGTGTCACCAAGTATACAGTCCTTGTTTCCTTGACTTGCTTGAATATGTCATTTAAGTTCAGATCTCAGTTGTAAAACAGGGATAATGCCTAACATATCCAAGAACAGGAGCCTAGCTTAGGTGAACCCTTATTTTCCTATGATTCTAGAATCTGATTTTCTGGGTTCAAATTATAGTTTTTCAAGTATTTAACTTTGATCTAATTTCTTAATTTCTCTTTACTTCAGTTTCCTTATAAGTAAAATGGAGACAATAATAGCATTTACTTAAAAATTCCATAAGAATTGTTAGGTACTGACCTAAAGTGCTTGCTGGTTACTCTCATTGTTATAATTGCTATGTTTTAGAGAGGTAAAATAAACCTCAAAACTTCTCTGCTATAATTTACTCCAAATCAAAATGTTTTAGTATGTTCATCAGAAAAGATTTAGTGATTTCAGTGATTTAGTTATTTTGACTTTCACATTCCCTTCATTGCAGCAGATATTTCAGTTATGTCTAGTATCATGTTGCAGTTTATATGTATATACACACACGTTATAGTGTATATGTGTATACTGTTCACACACATACACACACACACACACACACACACACACACACACACACACACACACACTCACTGTGGAAATACTTCCAAACTTGCCATTTGAACACTTTTAGGAAAAGAACTTTTTTGAACCGATGAAGAAATCTTACAAAGACCCTTCTTTCCCTGGGGAGATTGGTTTCTTTTTCTGAGAGTATGGCTTCAGAATAATTTACACACACACACACACACACACACACACACACGCACACAAGAGGCAAGAAAGGGACCAGTCTTATGCAGATCAGCTTCTTTCTTCCCCATTTTTTTACTATGGCAAAATATATACAATATAAAATTTACCACTTTAACCATCTTAAATTGTACAGTTAAATGGTATTAAATACACTCATAATGTGTTACCATCACCACCAGCTATCTCCAGAACTCTTTCCATCTTCTAAAACTGAAACTCCATACCCATTAAACAATAAGTCCTCATTCTCTCCTACTGTCAGCTCCTGGCAATCACCATTCTCCTTTGGTCTTCACAATTTTGACTATTCTAAGTATGTCATATAAGTGGATTCACAGTATTTATCTTTCAGTGACTGACTTATTTCACTTAACAAAATGTTCTCAAGATTTACTCCTGTTGTAACAGACATCAGAATCTCCTTCCTTTTTAGGGTTGAATAATATCCTGTTGTATGGATACGCCACATTTTGCTTATCTATTCAGCTGTCAGTGAATAGTCAGGCTGCTTCTACATTTTAGGTCTTGCGAATAATGCTGTTGTACATAGGTGCAAAAATATCTCTTCAAGATCTATATTCAGAGTGGTTTTATGATCAATGAAAAGATACTGCAGCAAAATCAACCTTACGTCACAATGATATGAGCAAGTTTACAATAAATTCAAGAAAAATTATAATAAAATTAGTAAAGATGAAATTACCATATACTCACTGTATACTAAAACCATAGATACTAAAGAATTGAATAATCTTCAAAGATACCTTGCTGCTTTGGCATTTTTAGCATCCAAAATCTCTTTTACACAAACGACACGTGAAAATAATTTATAAGGCGTTTATATACTGCTCTTTAACGATGAACCATGAGTTAGGACAAAGTAGTTTAGGGAAATTCTTACCTGGATAAGGTGTGTTGGCACTGTAATGATACAGGCTGAAAGAGAGGTTCGCAGAAGCGCACGGAGTATATAGAGGAACTTCGTGAGGCTGTGACTCGCGTCACAGTTTTCTGCACAGCAAATATCATCTCCCCACAAAGGTGAACCAAGATTCTGGATTCCTATTCTTAAAATGTTTTTCTGTTTTTTCTAAGCGAAAGTGAGAGGGAAGTAAACACAGTAAGCTTTAGTAAATGACAGGATACCTCTTTTACTTTTATCTGCCAGTTCTTATTTTCATTCAAAACAGATCCGAGAGACAATGTCAACAGATGTGGGAAAAAACTTCATGTAGTATCAATAATAAGGCAATATAAAGGAGATCTTTCAGATTATGATACTATAAAAAATAGCAGAACTATTTTTTTCTTGTGCTTTTTCCTTTTGGAAAAATTGAGTATCACAGGCCTTAAACTTTTCATTGTTTCTAAATTTTAAGTGACTACTCTAAGAATCATGTTTGAGGCAATTAAAGTAATACATAACAACTCACAGATAATAATAAAGAGAATCTAAACCAGAATGTGCACAAGCCATTCTTAGTATTACAAAATTCTGTTTTACAATAAACTACAGAGTGCTCACCATTTCTCAGATAAATTCTATCATGTTAATTGCCTACTATTCTGTTTGGAAAAAGTTTAAAAATGTATTTTTTGGTGTTTAACATTTTGCACTTGCCTCTATTTTTTCTCCTTGAAGCTACTTTTATGATCATTTGACACTTTTCACAAAACAGGTGAACATTTAGAACTTGAGCCCATTGCCATTAAGGTCAGAATAACAGTTAATGATATTTCTTGGGAAAAGAGCATTGAAAAACCATTAAGTAAAACCTAATTTGAATGTCAATAAATGTTTGCCAGCAGATATGTTTATAATAAATCTTACTGTTTGGGTTATTCTAACCAGACAAATGTTTTGCAAATGCTTTCCCTAGCAATTCAGCAAAATTTCCAGGCAAAGGAAGGAGCTATTCGCAAAACCTGGCATACTGAAATAATTGGAAAATCATTACAATTCTAACAGGAAAAATAAGATTTATTCTCCTAAAGCAAAGATTTGGAACATGCCTCTTTAGAACCGATTTCTGATGAAACAAGATCCTAAACGTGCTATTGCTATAAAATGCCATTAATAAAATTTATGAAAGTGATTTTGTGTATTCCTTTTCAAGGAGGATTTATTGATAAAAGGAAGTAGGGAAAATGAATAAAACATTGAAATGTTACAAGAGGAAAACCTAAGAAGACAGTAGTTAGTAAGATAGGTAAAACAGAGGCTTTTAAATCTGCACTGTATAGCTAAGTAGATGTATGATTTTGGACAAAACACTTACATTACTTAGGTCCTAGTTTTCTCATTTCTTAAAAAAAAAAAGGATAGAACAGAATATTGCTCTATGAGCCTATGCATGCCTGCGTGTGTGCTTAGCTGTGTCTGACTCTTTGCGACCCCATGGACTGTAGCCTACCAGCCTCCTCTATCCTGGGATTCTCCAGGCAAAAATACAGGAGTGGGTGGCCATTTCCTCCTCCAGGGTATTGTCCCAACCCAGGGTTCGAATCCAAGTCTCTTGTGTCTCCTACACTGGCAGGCAGATTCTTTACCACTGAGCAACCTGGGAAGCCCCTATGAGACTATATAATTCCTCAAATATATAAAGTGATACAACAGCCTGTATAAAACTATGAGAATGAAATTTAAAATGGAAGAATTTAGTCTAAGCACATTTGAGAAAAACTTTTTGACTTCAAGGACCTACAGCACAATGACAATATCAAGGCTGTTGGGTCAGTTTCCTTTTCTGCTTGTCTTGGAGGTATGATGACAATATACCATAGGTTGTGATCTTCAACAGTCCATAAAAAATGCTTTCTTAGTATCTCTGTATTGAATAAAATAATGTAGTATATGTTAGAAGTATAAATAAATATCTGATGAGTTCCTGTGAAGTATCTGTGAAATATAACAGGTTATTCATTTTTCTGTATTACTTAGAAACTCAGAATTTAAACAAAATGGCAAGAGTAAGGTTCATATTCTCATCCCCAAACTTGCTATCTCATGATCTATAGCGTAAGTTAGATTCCTAAAAGAATGAGCAACCTGGAAAAAAAAATTCCCAAACAAAATCTAGATATTAGAATGAAATCTGATGGTAAAAGGAGAGCAGCATCATATTGTATACCCTGTCAACATTTCAGAAAGGTCAGCTGTATTTTAATTCACAGTCATCATTACCTACTACTGTTGTATCAAAAAGTTTATACAAGTTTATAACAAAATTGCTGTCAGTGCAGAATCTGGACAACCACAGTTTAGTGACTTTGACAGTTACACTGATATACACTTATAGGAAGAATGAAAAGATTAAGCCAGAGAATGAATGAGTGACAGATATTTAAGTGAAGTGGGTACATAGCACATTAGAACATAATTGAGCATAATACTTAGCAGAGATAATACATTTATATTTTTTAAAATATGACAGTATTGTAAAAACAAAGGCTGAGTTACAAACTTCCTGTGTTGTTTGGAACATATAATTCCTTGCTATACCATATAATAATGGGGCATACTGTGAGGCATAATAAAATTAAAAAAATAAACTTTTGCTGATAGCTGAACAATAAATAAATTTATTCCTTTGAGAAGATCTAAAATAGTTAATCTGGTACTCTAAGCAAAAATCAATGTTCAAATTTCACTCGTATTATTTCTTAGATATCTGAAAATGAAAAATAAAATTATGACAGCAATTTGTAAATGTTCCCACTCCAAATATCTTTACAGATAAGCTACAATACTTTACTTACTATCAGTATTAATTATACAGTAGTATATAATATTCTGCTCCTTAGAGTCCATTTGTTGACTCCAACTAGTTTATTTGAAAATGTTATGACAGAGAAAGTAAGATGAAAATATCCTTTTAAAAAGTAGGCTTTACTTCAGTGTCAGGATATTATATTGACTCAGGAATAATATTTTTTGAAGTAGTGCCTGATAGATGTATTTTTGTGGCTTCCAGAAGTCATCTAAAGTTTCTGAGACAGATAAACAGACTAGGTAATTAGCAAATGATGTAATCCATAATTCAAAAGTATACAAATTCATTAACTATATTTTAGTTCCAATAAAATAGGAAATATATTTATAATAACTTATTGGCATATTTAATTAAAATTATTTTTTAGCATTCCTGGTACTCACCATAAAAATGTATTTCTCAACCCTGTTTAACCTTTATGAAAGTTACAGGCCCAAACCAGTCTGTTGTCTATTATTGTTCATAAAATAAAATATCATTTATTTAAAATGGTGTTAATTCATATTCAAAGAAACAAGTAAGAAAAGCTTTTCATTCCATCCTAATAATAATAGCCTACTTTTTAAGGGCTTTTTGGATGTGTGTGTGTGTGTACATACTTATATATCTAAGTATGCGGGTATTTATTGCCTTTGCTTTTCTTGCATTCTATAAAATTTCTTGCTCTTAGAAGATATGCCATCCTTCCAGAGCAGCAGCTCTGCACAATGTACCACAGGAACTGTTATGACATGCCTGTTTCCATAGTTACCGGAGCGCGTGGGGAGAGGTGTCTGTCAGGGACCAATTTACCTCTCCAGACGGGCTCTGCCACCAAAGAGAAGACATGGAGCCCATAAATCTTAGCTAGACCAAAAATGGAGCAACAGTGACCAAAATAAAACTGTACTAAATACCAACGGCTGTCACAAAAACTGTAACATGCATAAAAGACCATCTATAAATGAATGTGTGCCTCACCATACACACATAAATGTTTTTTACCTGCTATTAAACTGATGATCGAAACAGATTCTAAAAGTATTTCTTTTGCCATGGACAGTGTTAAATATAGCAATAAAGCTAAAGAATATTTAAAAATCTACGATACAAATTAAGAGCAAGTGTGGTTAATAATGCCAAAAATAAGACTTTTGGCTTTTTTGTCTTCTTCAACAAAAGTAATGGTGCTCTGGAAATAATTCTGCTAAAATAATAAAAATGAAATGCAAATCTTTTAGCAGCAATAGCAATTAAAATTACTGAGGAAGAATTGTGAAAGGCATGATATCTAGAAATAAAATTTCCCTCATTTTGTTCAAGTTAAACTAACCGGAACATTTTTAATGGTAGGAATCCAGAGGAAATTTTTAAAAATACAGCTACAGAGAAATAGTTAAGATATAAAATATTTTAATGTAGCAAATAAAAAATGCATATTTTATTCAATGAGACAACTCAAAACATAATATAATAAATAAAATCTTGAAACTCGTAATTCAAAATTAAGGCCTGAGTGACATAACTGTAAAAAATTGAGATAGGAAAATACAAGTCATGCAAATTTAACAGTAATTTTCAAGCTATGTTATTTATTAATTTCAGGCACTACAAATACATATTTAAAAGTAATTCATGCTGACAATGCATATGAACATTTTCTGTGTATCCACTGAGAACTGAGCAAAAATTCAAAGCACACATTTATAGTCAAACTAAGGCTGCATGTGTTCTGCTTATTTACATCCTCTGTGTTTAGAAACAGCTTGCTCACTGTTGATTATTCTAAGCCCTTCTGGTTCTAGCCCTAGAGAGTTTAAAAACAACATTACATACGTGATTATAAAAAGGTTTTGAAGTTTTTCAATACCTGGGGATTGGATCCATCAAATCCTTCCTCATAAATAGTGTTCTGGATAAACTGTAGCAGTTTCATGTAGCCAGAGGTCAAAGAACTGTTGATAAGAAGTGGTTCAAATACATAAATGGGCTTATTACACAGCAAATACAAACTGTAAGCTACAACATTAAATAATTAACTAAAAGATACACATTTATGAGATTATACTTAAATATCAGATAAGCCAAAATAATATAAATAATTCTAAAATAAAACGTCAGTATATGCATGGAATAAGTTGCATTGCCCTATATTAACTAACTCAATGCTCTTGACATCATGGGAAGATAAAAATCTGTGGAGACTGAGATGACTTAATTTTATGTCAGGCTTAGTTACCACCAAGAAAATTAATGATTTAATGAAGAAACCTAAAAGATGAAGCCACTATAGCTTTTCAGGAGTAATCATGGATAATTAACACATAGTTAATGAACTGCTATGCCAAGTCAACACCTGAATCAACATTGTGATTACCTGAGTTTATCTTCCATAAAAGTTTCAATATTCTTAAAACAAAATTGCAAAAATAATACTAATTCAAAAACAATTTTTTAAGACAAAGAAGACAAGTGGATATAAACTCCACTTTTGTTTGTAAAAAGATGACAAAAATATAAAAATTTAAGAGGATAAGCTATTTCCTATATGAATATTAGCATTAATGTTACTATTTTAAAATATTTTATAAGTGCTATTAAACATAACAAAAATTTAATAAGAGTTAAGATAATCTGCTTAAATATTAACTGAATTTAAGATTCTTCATGATGGACAACTTGTGTGCTATGTCTGAACATAAAATGAGATGATGATGAAATTCTGGAGCATTGCAATTTCATAGAAACTGATACTGTAGAAGCTGTGGGTGATCTTAAAAATACAAAAGCATTTGCTTTACTGTGATCTTAAGTAAAGTGATCATATAGGTAGAAGTGCCTGCCATAGGAAAGAAGAAAATACAATTTGAAGCGTTCAGGTAACATTAAAGAATATTCTTTTTTTTTTTTTAAAGAATATTCTTAAGAAGCTACGAAATGCAGAAAACCATTTAAATAAATGTGCACAAAATTAATAATAAGTGTGCACAAAATTAATTTAATGATAATTAAATGATTTTGCATATATATTTAGCAAAAATATATGCACATCTTTGTAAACATTTTATTGAACAGTCACACCCAGTCTAAAAGTACATCTCTAATAACAACAACAAAAGAAAACCAAGAGAAGAGAATGGTGTTCTGTGCAAAACAAGTATTACTCCAATTGAAGGATTTGGCAATACGATTATTTCTCATATACTTATTTCTCCATTTTCAATGAAAATACAATGGATTACATGAAGGAGATATTTTTCTACTTTCACGAGTGAGGAAATGTGTCTATAAATAATCATATTCCACAAGGACAACGATGTGACTATTTCACATCTTAACACATATTTGTCCTAGCAAGTCCAACATTTAGAACAGTGTTTTTGTTTGAACACAACAGATTCAATTTCTATCTGGGTCAATTAGCTTCAGCGGCTACAATCTGCTCCAAGATTTTATTATGAAATGAATTCCAGCCAACCATTTGACGAAAGTCACTATGGGTTAAAGGAGGGTGGATCAGAAACAAATCCAGTGTATCCTAATCCACCAATAATGAATCTACCTAAGACCATTATTATTTCATATATTCAGAAAGTTTCTCAAGTATTTTTCCCTCCGCCCTAAGTTGTTTGATAATAAAATCTGCTTCAAGTATTTGGTAGTAAATTTTGTGTCTAAAGGCCCATTACTAAATACCACATACATAAACTACTTTTTTAGTTTTAGTTGCTACCATTTATCCATTTCATCTTTTCACAGCTTGATAAGATAACTATAGTACATCTTCAATGGTTTGGAGACAGTGGTTCTTCTGGTATGAGAACAAAAACAAACATAAAGCCAAATATGCCTTAGTCTTTTTTCTTATTTCATATTGACATACATAATCCAATCACTAACAGTGATTAGAAAATTACAATAAAATAAATTTCTCCAAACTAGTAAGATTTCTAGGAAAATAAACACTTTGATCAATGGGAAAAAAACATACATTCAGGTATATTAAGGATATTCATTTTTAGATACATGGGATTAGAACTTTTAAAACTGGACTAGTTTATCTAATATTAACATTAAAATACTAACTATTGTTAATCTTCATGAGATACAAGTTCTTGTCAACAATATTTTATAGTAATATATTTTTTACTGAAAATAAATATCTTGTGTCATCTAAAGTTTTTTTTATTAAACCTCTTTAATTTTGAGGATGTTGCCTTTTTATTTGTTCAGCAGTCTAGTAACTCATAAAACAGGAGTTGTCAAGAAGTAAATCCAGTTACAAATATGACCCTGGCTTCCTTATTAATGTTTCCAAACATTTAACAAAGGTAGGTTATCATGGTGTGTACAACATATCCCACAGGCAGCCCATTTCAAATCACGTATATTATTCTGCCTGATTTTCATAATTTTTGATAACTTTCATAGTAAAATTAACTATCATGAAATTCTACAATGTCTTTAAAACTATGCTGCTGCTGCTAAGTCGCTTCAGTCGTGTCAGACTCTGTGCGACCCCACAGACGACAGCCCATCAGGCTCCCTCATCCTATAACAGTACGAAAATATTAAAAATTAGAATTTTAACTTTACCTTTAAAATACTGGGCATTTAAAATTTTCTTTAGTTAAAAAATTGTCCAGGTGCATTATTTATGTATCTGCTATTACCACGCTGTCTGATAGGAATTTCTTTATATTAATATACAAATATGGACAAAAGGGGTCCAATTACCCAGTGTAAACCTATATGCTGATGCCCAAGTTAACACCTTTAAAAAGCTGATAAAAAACATGACATTTTCATGCCTTATCAACGTCCCTTCTCCCTCAATTTTCAGCAATAGATCCAAAGGATATTTGCATCAGAGAACTGTAATTTATATCAAGAAATGGCATTAGTTTTCCTGTGAAAGGTAATTTTGTCATTTAATCTCATTGAGAAAGATAAAAAACACTACTGTAAAAAAAAATCAGATGTATATCTAGAAAATAAATCTGGTAATCAGATAATAAATAATACATAATTACCTTACACCTCCTCAAACAATGAACAAAGACTACAGAGGTCTTAATGTGATGAAAGAATAAATGTATCAACAACAGAAAAGCTTAGGTAACAGGAGATAAGATTTTATCTTTGAAAAAACATAAAAATAAAATCAGTATATGTGAAATTAACTAGTTGATAAGTGAAAAATTAACTCTAAGATAATAAACATGATATATTAACTGGCAAAGTATCTGGCACATTAAATACTCAAAAACCTTTTGCATCACTGTCACAACATTTGATCATTATGGTAACTTTGTGAGTTAAATACAGCCATTAACTCCATTTTATGGTTGAGAAAATTGAGACCCATTAGAGACTAAGTAGTCTGACCGCGGCTGTACAACAATTAAGTAACAGAAGTGGTGCCTAAAATTCAAGTTTTCTAAAACTTCAAGTTCTTTAGGTTAAACCAGAGTGTGGTCCAGATTCAATGAAAAGTCTCTGGATCCAAATACAGATGAAGTTTGAACATGGCTCAATTCAACACAGTCAAAGTATTCAGGCATATGGTCATATACATGGGTGTGCCTACTCAATTGTGTCTGACTTCTTGTGACCCTATGGACCATAGCATGCCAGGCTCCATGGGAATCTCCAGGCAGGAGTACTGGAATGGGTTGCCATTTCCTTCTCCAGGGGATCTTCCGACCCAGGGATCGAGCCCATGTCTCCTGCAGCTCCTGTGATGGCAGGCAGATTCTTTACCACTGAGCCACCTGTCATAGGAAGGTATTTTTCTTTTAGTTGCATGCGTTGGTGAGAACTTCACCAATAGGTAGGCCTTGTATTAACTTGGTGTATGGTTTATAAAGAAAAGTCAATATTGAAAAGCACAGATTTACAAATACAGCAAGTAGGTACTAGTACAGCACAGTGGAAAGTGTGCTCAAGATCCGGGTTCTAGTTTTATCTACACCAGCAACTGAAGCAGAATATGTGATCTGAGGCAAATTCTTTAAATTTTCTGTTCGGAACTTTGAAATTTTCTCATCTGTAAACCAAAGGAGCATACTAGATAATCTCTGTTGTCCATTCTGACTTAAAATTATATGATTCAAGGATTAATTTTCTTTTCTATTTTAAGAATGACTTTTCTCATTAAAATGATTCAGTTAGCTTTTTAAAAGTAAGAACTTCTGGTGCATTTAAATATTGATGTAAACTACTTCTTAAGAAGAGAAACTATCATAACTACCAACTATGATTGACTTAAAGTAAAGATGAAGCATTTTTGATATTATGCAAATCACTGAGAAAATATAATCTGTATTACCAAAAATCTATTTACACATATATTTCAGGTATTCATCTATGACAAGGGGTGAGACATACTTGTAAGGCTGTAGGCACAATATCAAATGTTTCAACTAACTGTGTAAAATAGTTTGCTGAGCTAAAGTTATATTAGCATACAATTTGCATGTAGCTATAAAGACTGTGAAGTCTATTCACAAGTAATTTTCAAGTTAAAAATTCCATTATTATTACACTAAAGGATGTCATTTATTGATTTTTCTTTTCTGATGCTTTTCACCTAAGGACATTGAGTTTGGTTCTCTTCACCATGCATACTTAATTAAGAGAACATAAAGGGACCAGGAATGTGTTAAGGGAACAAAGGTGGGCTGTGGCCAGCACAGACCTCTGGACCACAGCTGGGAAAGTACTAAGATCATGAAGACAGAAGAACTGTATGCATCTTGAAACAACCCACTGACTGACAGGGACACTGCTGAGAATGGTTATGATCTTTCATGAAAAATAATTCAGTTCAATTAGTCTGATTTGTATTAATTATTGATATAAAAAAGCCACTAGATTATGTCTCCTGCTACCCATCTTTACTGCTGTCATTTCTGCAACTCTGTGTCATTACTCATCTTTCAAACACCCTGTCCTTTCAGTTTCTTGATCACCTCTCTTCCAACAATCTTGTTTCCATTCAACCTCTAATACCCATTTCCATGGTCATACCTTAGATCTTGTCATCATCAATAACTGCTATCCTTGTATAATCTCAGTTCATACACTCTCCTCCCTACAACCACCACTTTCTGTCTTTTCACTCAGAGTACCATTTAACTAGAATAGTAGTTTTGCTGAGAAAGTGAGACAAAGCAAGAGAAGGGCAAGGAAGTGAAGATTAAAGCTGACCATGGATCAAGATGGTTAATTAGCTGGAAGAGTGTATCAAGGCAGGTGAGAGGTGGTAGCCAACAGTACAGTGGTCTCAGCAAAGTCAAATGCTCGCATGGGGCTTCTGTATAGTTTATTTATTTTATACATAGTAGTTTGTACTTTTTAATCCCCTATCCTTATCCTGCTCCTCCTCCTTTCCCTCTCTCAGCCTGTAACCACTAGTTTGCTCTCTATATCTGTGAATCTGTTGCTGCTTTGCTTTATTCATTAGATTCCATGCATAAGTGATAACATAGTATTTGTCTTTCTCTGACTTATTTCACTAAGCATAATACTCTCCAGGCCCATCCATGATGTTGCAAAAAGCAAAATTCCATTTTTAAATGACTAAGTAATATTTCATTGTATATCATATCTTCTTTATCCACTTATCTATTAATGGACCCTTAGCTTACTTTCGTATCTTGGTTATTGGAAATAATTCCACTATGTAGATTGAGATGCATGTATCTTTTTGTATACATGTACCTTAATAAGTGTTTTCACTTGTTAAGTGTTTTAATAGTACATCTTTTAATAAGCTACTTTCAGGAATGAGCTAAGTAATGTGGAAGGCACAATGAACATGACCACTGTTCATTTGTGGACCTACAAGGAGAAATTGAACTCCAAATGTGTTTTTCTCAAAGGAAAGAATGGGATAGGGAAAAGAGAGCTGATTGTCTAGATTGAAAAACTGGCTGAAGTAGTTTTATTTTTTCCCAAAGAAGAAATAATTTTACTGATTCCTATAAATGGTATGATGGCAACAATGATAATGTACACTCTCACTTTTGACATACTTTCCTAGAATTGTTTTAACAAGGCACACTTGTACAATTAACATGAGTGACATTTGTTTCTCCACACTATTTTTAACACAACGCATTATCATTTTAAATATTTAGTAGCTGAAAAAATGGTACACAGTATTTGTCTTTGTTGTATATATCTCTAGTATCATAGTATATATCTCTCTGGTTTTTGCTTACATTTCTTTGATTACTAGTTAGCCTTATTAGCTATTTCTGTAACTTTTTGGAGAAAAGCTTCTTGATTTCTTCTGCCCATTTTGTATTAGGGCACTCAACTTTTTCTTAGTAATTTAAAAATGGCTTTAATTTACTAAATATGTATAAGTGTATATCTATCTATATATACACATATTTGTACTTTTAAAAATTCTGAAACAATCTCAAATTTATAGAAAAGTTATATATATAAAACAAAAATCTTTATTCTCTATTTCACTAGAGAATAAGTTGCTGACATGATGACCCATCACTTCTTAATAATTTGGGGTATGATTCCTACAAACAAAAACATTCCCCTATATAATAATAATATAGCCATCTGACTTGGGATATTGATATAATTAGGAAATGGATACTACCATCAAAATCTTTAGATCCCATTCAAGTTTTGCCACTTGTGCTAGTATCATCCTTCATCGCAAAAGGATTGAATTCAGAATCATGTGTTCCATTCAAATTGTCTCTTCAGCCTCCTTCAACCTGGAAATTCCTCACATTTTCCTTGACTTTTATGATCCTGACACTTGAGGATTCCAGGCCAGCCATTTGGTAGAATGTTCCCAATTTGGGTTTGTCTGATGTTTCCTCATGGGTATATTCACATTATGAATACCTGGTAGGAATATCACAGAAATGTTGCTGAGTTCTTTTTACTTCATGCTATCAGGGGATACATAACTTCAATTTGCCCCATTACTGGTGACCTTAACTTGATTAAGGTGATGTCTACCAGGCTTCTCCACCATAAAATTATACTGTCCCCTTTTTAGTCATCAGTATTTTGTGGGAAGGTATTTTGAGGGTATGTAAATATCTTGTTTGTTAATAATGTATTTATTTGCTCATTTTTGTCTATAAATATTCATGACTTCCTGTTTTATTAAATGGGTTATAATCCAGTACTATATTTATTTATTTTGATGCTCAAATTGTCTTTTCTTTGGCCAGTGGGAGTTCTTTTGAGCCGGCTTCTTATCTTTTTGACATGCCCTCATCAATCTTCAAGGACATCTAAGAATAAAAAAATGTTACAGATTTATTTTTTTCTTTCCTTTGAATCAAAGATTTCTCCAAAGAGTTCTAATTCCTCCAAGGAGAATCACTAGATATACTGTTTGCTATTTCCCCACTCCAAGATTTTAAACACTCTCTTTAATTTTCTTCTATTACTTTTATAATTTAATTTATTGTATTTAAATCTTTAACTGTTTGGAAATATAGTTTGATATGAGATATAAAGATTTCATTATATTATCCCCAAAGGGTTAGACTTTACACACTTATTTGAAATTGCTTTCCTTTATGGAAAAAATGTTTTCATCATAAAAATTCAAACATAAAAAACATAGAAGGGATAGAAAGTCAAACTCCAAAATCCACCACTCAAAGGCAAACATTGTTAACAATTTGATGAACGTTCTTTCAGATACTGCTCTAAATCAATCCCTTTCTTTACTGAGAAAAATTACTGTGGGATGTTAGGAAGCATGATGATAAAAATGTTTGATTCTGAAGAATATTTTACCAATAAACAAACATAAACAGAGTTATTATAACTATTTAATTCTGGCATTTCACTCATAGCCTTTCCAATACTGATGTATATATATACTGAATCTCATAGTGTAAGACGAGCATTTAGCTTCCAGTCTTTCATGAGTTTTTTCGACCAAACATCACTAAGTATATTTAAGAACCTAAATTAATGTGTACTGAATTTTTGTTAAAAAAGAATTTCAGAAAAGCTATATAAAATTTTATGTAAACAGGATTGCTGTTGCTGTTTAGTCACTAAGTCGTGTCTGACTCTTTGCAACCCTATGGACTGTAGCCCATCAGGCTCCTCTGGCCATGGGATTTTCCAGGCAAGAATACTGGAGTGGGCTGCAGTCCTTCTCCAGGGGATCTTCCTGACCCAGGGATCGAACCCATGTCTCTTTCATTGGCAGGCAGAGTCTTTACTGTCAAGCGACCTGGGAAGCCCTATATATGCCCTATGGGAAGCCCAGGGAATATAGGTAGAAACCGCTTCTACCTATATCCCTTCATGAATAAATTTTTAAAGCATGGTATGACACCTGCCTATTTCTCTGAACTCATCAACCCTATTTCTCTGAACTCATCTTTGTAACACTTGTTATCACTCACTCTGATTCAACAACTAGGCCTTTCCAGGTACTTGAAAATACCAATTACTTTCCTTTCCTAGTATACCTGCTGTTCCCTAAGCCAGGAACACTTCTTGGCTTAGTGTTCTCTGTAAGACCACTTTTTTCTTGTTATGATTTTTTTCAAGTCTCAGGTTCAGGTCTTCAGAAAAGTCTCATCCTAAAATAACACAAAGTTTATTCCCTCCCCCCTCAATGTATGGAGAGTGTTCTTTGTCTTTATACTACTTATCACAATTCATAATGAGATTTTTATCTGTTTACTTGTTTCTTTTTGGCTGTGCCCCATGGCATGTGGGATCTTAGTTCCCCGACCAGTGATTGAACCTGCACCCCCCTGTACTGGAAGTGTGGTCTTAATCACTGGACCACCAGTGAAGTCCCTTCTTGTTTTATTAATTTTTTTTAAATTATACTTTCTTATTCTAAAAAAATTTTTTTTAATTATCCTTTTTTAAGCTATAAATGGTCAAGGATAACAGTTTATACTACAATAAACCTAGAGCTTAACATGATTCTAGGCTCATAAAAGGTACTCAGGAGCATACAAGTTATTCACACCAGAGAAGGTGTTCAATAAATATTGTTAGATATATGGTTATGCTTACTTACACCTGTAAATGGCACTATCCTAGTTCTCATGTCTAAAAGCATTCTTGATATTCCCTTTACTCTTTCCACAACCACAATGATATCAAAAAGATCAGAGAGGCAGCAAGGAACCAAATTAGGTAAGGACATGTAGACCTTATGGATCTCTGTTTGCATATAGGTTTTTTATTCTGAGTGAGATGGGATGTCATTAAAGGCTTAAGCCAGAGGAGTGATAAGAGCTGACTAATACTATAAAACTGTACTGTCTAATAACACAGTACTTATCACACATGGAACGCGAAGTCAAGTTGGCCTTGGGAAGCATCATTATGAACAAACCTAGTGGAGGTGATGGAATTCCAGTTGAGCTATTTCAAATCCTAATAGATGATGCTGGGAAAGTGCTGCACTCAATATGCCAGCACATTTGGAAAACTCAGCAGTTGCCACAGGACTGGAAAAGGTCAGTTTTCATTCCAATCCCAAAGAAAGGCAAAGCCAAAGAATGCTCAAACTACAGCACAATTGCACTCATCTCACACACTAGCAAAGTAATGCTCAAAATTCTTTAAGTCAGCTTCAACAGTACATGAACCATGAACTTCCAGACGTTCAAGGTGGATTTAGAAAAGGCATAGGAACCAGAAAACAAATTGCCAACATCTGTTGGATCATCGAAAAAGCAAGAGAGTTCCAGAAAAACATCGACTTCTGCTTTATTGACTACGCCAAAGCCTTTGACTATGTGGATCACAACAAACTGGAAAATTCTTCAAGAGATGGGGATACCAGACCACCTGACCTGCCTCCTGAGAGATCTGTATGAAGGTCAAGAAGCAACAGTTAGAACTGGACATGGAACAACAAACGGGTTCCAAATCAGGAAAGGAGTACATGAAGGCTGTATATTGTCACCCTGCTTATTTAACTTATATGCAGAGTACATCATGAGAAATGCTGGACTGGATGAAGCACAAGCTGGAATCAAGATTGCCGGGAGAAATATCAATAACCTCAGATATGCAGATGACACCACACTTATGGCAGAAAGTAAAGAAGAACTAAAGAGCCTCTTGATGAAAGTGAAAGAGGAGAGTGAAAAAGTTGGCTTAAAACTCAGCATTCGGAAAACTAAGATCATGGCATCTGGTCCTATCGCTTCATGGCAAATAGATGGGGAAACAGTGGAAATAGTGGTTGATCTTATTTTTCTGGGCTGCAAAATCACTGCAGATGGTGACTGCAGCCATGAAATTAAAAGGCACTTGCTCCTTGGAAGAAAAGTTATAACCAACCTAGACAGCATATTAGAAAGCAGAGACATTACTTTGCCAACAAAGGTCCATCTAGTCAAAGCTGTGTTTTTCCCAGTAGTTATGTATGGATGTGAGAGTTGGACTACAAAGAAAACAGACTGCCTCAGAATTGATGCTTTTGAACTGTGTGGTGTTGAAGAAGACTCTTGAGAGTCCCGTGGACAGCAAGGAGATCCAGCCAGTCCATCCTAAAGGAAATCAGTCCTGAATATTCTTTGGAAGGACTGATGCTGAAGCTGAAACTCCAATAATTTGGCCAATTGATGGGGCAAACTGACTCAATAAAAACGACCCTGATGCTGGGAAAGATTGAGGGCGGGAGGAGAAGGGGATGACAGAGGATGAGATGGTTGGATGGCATCACCGACTCAGTGGACATGAGTTTGAGTAAACTCTAGGAGTTGGTGATGGACAGGGAAGGGTTGCATGCTGCGGTCCATGAGGTTGCAAAAAGTTGGACATAACTGAGCGACTGAACTGAACTGAAGTCACACATAGCTACTTACACTTAAATTAATAAAATAAAACAAAAATTTCAGTGTCACATTGAAAATACTCATTATTAGTTGCATGTGGCTTGTGGCTGCTATTTCGGACAGTACAAGCATAGAAAACTTCCATCCTTGAAGAAAGTGCTATTGGACAGTACTATGTAAAAAAGTTTGTGAGAGCTGCTTTGGACACAAAAATAAGAGCTACGAAAAAGCAGGGAGCAAGATTAATTAGGAGGCTATGCCAAGAGTCCTGGCAAGAAATATGGGTGACTTAGGTTTAGCATGGTGGAGATAAGGGATGCGAGAAGTGATCAGGATCTGGATATACTGAAGAGACAGTTGACAGGATTTACTGATAGATTGAATATAGGGAGTGAGACAGAGAAAGGGTCAACAATTGGAGAGAGACAGTTGTTGGAGAGAGACAAGGGAGACAAGGATCAACAACTGCTTTATTGAAGGAAGACTAGAAATATGAAAGAATATACATAAAATACATAAATAAGAGAGAGTACGTCTATGGGCAAGATGACTGGGATTAGGAATGTGGGAATAAGGTGGAAGATAACAAGACAACCAATGAAAATGGCATGCTAGAATGATCCAATTAAATTCCATGTATCCAAAGGCCCCCTTGAAGAACAGAAAGAAGAAAGAAAGGTAAACATATAAGCAAGTCATTTCTCTTCATTGGTCAAAATGAGGTTCAGGATAATAGTTCTCTTTCTACAGTTTCAGAGAGCATCTTTTTACTTTAATTATATCACCAGCAGATAAACAGGTAGAGAAAATTCCTCCCCACACTTATATCTTTGCTTTTCTTTAGCTCTGAGATTTGTATATTATATCATTTACTATATATCCTTTGAATAGAGTAGTTTATAGTCTACTTCTATAACTATATGATTCTGTTATGAACCTTTAATCTCACCTAGAAGCTCTCTTCCAAAATTCCTTTTTTGTGAGTAAAATTTCAAGTTATAACTTCTAAATATACTGTGGAGCTGTTTCTCAATCTAAGAAAAAAATCTGCATTTTTGAAGTAAAATATACTCTTACATGGCTATGTCTCAGTTATTGGTTTCAATGCCACTAAATCTCTGTGCTAAGAACAAGACTATAGTTAATCTGAGTTATAACTACATTTTATTCTTTGATTCACTAATTCATTGATTATCAACTTAATACTTGCATCCTAGATTCAGACAATAAATAGATGAAAAAAATTATTACTTTTCCTCAAGGATTTCCTAAGCTTGTTGGGAACATAAGAATATAGACAAAACAAATAGTTAAGTGTAATGAAATTAGTGTTTTGACAAAAGTACAAACAAAGGAATATTAGTAGGAACATATGGGGAACACAGCTACAATTTGTCTAGGAAAATACTACAGAGGTTTATACGGAAGTTTCATTTACTATGGTAAAGAGACTTTGCAGGATAAGAAAAATGAAGTCTAAAATTATAAATAATATTCCTATCCACTTTCCACTGTTTTTCTCCTAGAAATTCTCCCAGAAAGATAACTACTTCTCTTAGAATGCAGTTCATTCTAGTTAATATAATACTTTTAGCTACTACTAGCTATTGTTTGGAGAAGGGAATGGCACCCCACTCCAGTACTCTTGCCTGGAAAAATCCCATGGATGAGGAGCCTGGTAGGCTGCAGTCCATGGGGTCGCTAAGAGTTGGATACGACTGAGCGACTTCACTTTCACTTTTCACTTTCATGCATTGGAGAAGGAAATGGCAACCCGGTACTCAAGTGTTCTTGCCTAGAGAATCCCAGGGACGGGGGAGCCTGGTGGGCTGCCGTCTATTGGGTCGCACAGAGTCAGACACGACTGAAGTGACTTAGCAGCAGCAGCTATTGTTAGCATAGATGTATAAAAGTAAAATCTTGAATTAAAAAAAAAAGACCACATCAAAACAAAATCAATTATTTACTACCAACTGTATGCAATCTCAGTATTAAAGACCCAACATATTTATAATTTTAAAAGTACCATTTTACAATATAGTGGGTGAATTAGTTGGTTTGGGGTACTAGAACAAAATATTGGGTGGCTTAAACAATAGGAATTAATTTTACTGCTGTTCTGGAGAGCAGAAGTCCAAGATCATGGTGCCAGCAGGGCTGGTGTCTGGTGAGAGCCAGGGTTAGTGTTGGGTTGCAGATGGTCACCTTCTCGCTGTGAGCTCACATGGCTTTTCCTGGGTGTTTACTCAAGGAGAGAGTAGAGAACTCGGTGTCTCTCCTTCTTTTTCAACATCACCTCCTATCACACCAGGGCCCCACCCGCAAGACCTCATCTAAGTGAGTGAAAGTGAAAGACCTCATCTAAGTGAGTGAAAGTGAAAGTCGCTCAGTCGTGTCTGTCTCTTCACAACCTCATGGACTATACAGTCCATGGAATTCTCCAGGCCAGAATAGTGGAATGAGTAGCCTTTTCCTTCTCCAGGGGATCTTGCCAACCCAGGGATCAAACCTGGGTCTCATCTAACTAACTCCCAAATGCCCTATCTCCAAATTTTGGGGATTAGGGTTTCAACATATGAATTTGGGGAGGGGGGTGGATGGGATGTATACTAATATTCAGTCTGTAACAGTAGGTTAAGCAGTATGTTAGTAGATTCATGAATAAATAATAAAGGATGACAATATCTTTCTAGTAGGGAAAAAGAACTGTGCTTGGACATACCTATTAGCAAAGCTTAACTCAAAACAACATCAACATCAAATTAAAAAAAACAAATTGTAAACTATTTTAGAATTATTCTCAAAATCAGTTTTTCTCTTGTTTTATGTTTGAGGTGATCAGATTTATAACAGTAAAATACCAAAACAAAATTATCTAGGCAATATTATTGTGACACATTTCAAGATTCTACAACCAGGCTTTAATTTGAAAGTTTAAACTGTAGGTATGAACATTTTCCATTGGCAAATATACCAGTAATTTTAGTTATTACAGATTTCAAATGACCTTCAGTTCTTCTTACTGTAAAAAAAAAAAACTTTATAGGTTTCAACAGTGCCTTTAGAAATTATAAAATTATATATTATATCCTCATACATGATAGACACAGCCATATTCTCTCGTCTTAATTATAGGAAAAGTACGGACAAGTGTAAGGCTTAGCTTTATCGTTTTATAAATGAACCGGTAAAGTTCATTTTAGTGAAATGAGCACATGCTTTTCATAAAATAAATCTCACATGGTAAAGTACCCATTTTCAAAATTAATTTAATTACATGTTTAAAGTTTAATTACATTTAATTAAGCATTTAAGTTTAATATGAAATAAATGAATTATCAGTTAACTACTATGAAATGAAATACTGCTTTGATAATTAAAATCTATAATTTTTCCTGTTTCATGTAAAACCGCTAGTTCTCAAAAATATTCTTAAAATATATTTAAAAAACTACATCCCCATATCTAATCAAGGTATAATTTTTCTGGTGCCCAGGTTCTTGTTGGGTTATACATTTACTACGGCAGTAGATGGAGACAGCCTGGTAAAGAAAAGAGAGCAGAGGGTTTTGGACACTTGGGTTTGCTGTCAGATTTACTCACTCACAGACTAAAATAGTGGTAAAGCTGCTCAGTGTCTTTGTCCTCAAGTTTCCTACAAAGTGGGGATAATACTGCTTCTCTTACAGGGTTGTTTGGAGGATAAATGAGATAGCCCATGGTCTAATGCCTGGAACATTACCTGATATTGATCAGGTTAATTGACAAATGTTGATTTTCCATCACTTTAGTTGCTAAGTGAATGAAAACCACTTTGTATTTTCTGGCTTAAAAGGTTTTATCTTTAATTTTTTAAATTACAAAAGTAACACTATATCTCTTTTTATGTATTTACATTATAATTAATATACATTTTTCATTTCCCTAAGCACTCCATGAATGGAGACAGTATAGCATTACTGCTAACAGAAAGAACCAACTTTGAATCTGGGTTTTATGATTTACTTTTTGAGAAATCATGGAGACATTATTTTAATCTATTTCCGAAGTATGTGTATGTATATGTCTGGTTCAGTGAATGACAAAAATTAGAAACTAGTATAATCAATAAAATCAAATAAATGCAATAGTCTTCACTAAACTCTCAGGCAATATTTCTGGGAAAGAGACTCTAGATTTTTAAATCATAAATCAACATTTACTAACTCATTTCATTTTGAAAATAATGGTTTTACAGTGTAAAAGAAAACAACCTATTCTGTGAAGCAACAACCTATTCTGTGAGGCAACAACCTATTCTGTGAAAACCTTCCCTTGATTCAACTGCAATATGAATTAAAATTAAGTATTTCTTTATTGTTGTTCTGTCTCTCAGTCGTGTCTGACTCTGCAACCCCATGGACTGCAGCACGCAGGCTTCCCTGTCCTTCACCATCTCCTGGAGCTTGCTCAAACTCATGTCCATTGAATTGGTAATGCCATGCAACCATGTCATCCTCTCCTTCCCTTCTCCTCTTGCCTTCAGTCTTTCCCAGCATCAGGGTCTTTTCTAATGAGTCAACTCTTCGCATCAGGTGGCCAAAGTATTGGAGCTTCAGCTTCAGCATCAGTCCCTCCAATGAATATTCAGGATTGATTTCCTTTAGGACTGACTGGTTTGATCTCCTTATAGTCCTAACACTTTAGAAATTATTCAATGTCAAGTCTTTAATTTTCAGAGTTTTGCCTTAATAAAGTTAGTAGCAGTATGAATATGTTGTGTTGGTTTATTATGTATAAAAAACATGGAGCAACAGCATGATTTTATACCATTTTCACTGCTATTATTACCAATAAGCAAAATTTATGTGTCTTGTGTGTTTAGGGCTGAATGATCCTATTACTGAATTATTTCACATTTTATTGAAAATAAACAGTAGTTATTACAAATTTGGTATTCAGATTTGTCAAGTTTCAAATTAAAGAGTAATGATAGGTCCAACAGTTATAGAATTAGAAAAATCACATATAATGAAATAACATAAAATATTAAGGTTACATATTACCTAGAAAACTAACATTTATTAGGATTTGTTCCTTTAAATAGGCATTCTTTCAAAGACTGTGGTAAACATGTATTTTACTAACCTTTGAAATCAGAATTGAAATCATTAACTTACCAGGATTCTACATTAAAAGTTGATGATATTTTTTCTGGGAGAAAAAATCCATGCCACTTTGAGGTCTCAATGAGTTCTTGTGGTATCCTTTTTGATATATCATAATCGTGACCAAATCCTGAAGATAATACTGGTCCACCCTGATAAGAAAACCCACACTGGTTGTTAAAAATTTCTTTTCTTTAAACTGTAATTTGTTTATACTACATTCAGCAAAATACTGATATATTTATGAATTTTAATGAAAATATGGAAGAACTGATATATGTAGACATTAAATTTCAAAGAAGCAGGCAACTATCTTTGTTATTGTAAGCTATTTATAGTTAGAGATCAACCTTTACATCTCTCATGTATCTTCACTCCCAGTGGTTCCCTAAGTTTTATATGAAATTAACCATCTCTTTGCTTTTTTGCAGAGGGGAACTTCCCTGATAGCTCAGTTGGTAAAGAATCTGCCTGCAATGCAGGAGACCCTGGTTTGATTCCTGGGTTGGGAAGATCCCTTGGAGAAGGGATAGGCTACCCACTCCAGCGTTCTTGGGCTTCTCTGGTGGCTCAGCTGGTAAAGAATCTGCCCGCAATGCAGGAGACCTGAGTTCAATCCCTGGGTTGGGAAGATCCCCTGCAGAAGGGAAAGACTACCCACTCCAGTATTCTGGCCTGGAGAACTCCATGGACTCTATACTCCATGGACTCGCAAAGAGTCGGCAACGACTGAGCGACTTTCACTTTGCTTTTTTTTAATGATCTCTTCAAATCTCTCTCTCGGTTTAAAAATTTTATATAGATAACTCAATTCATGTGTAAGACTTCAAGTTTTAGCAATAAAATAAATTTACAGTTTAGAAAACTTAAGCCAAGTTAATTCATTGAAGAGGGGTCCAAAAGAAACTCGCTATTTATATACATTAAACTGAGCATCATATTAAAACTAAATTCTCGTAATACCATGTGTATACACAGTATTCAAAACTTCTTACAAACAAAGTTAAGCTTACTGTATAAAATATATTGAGGTATTCCAGACAGGAAGAAGGCACATGATAAAGTGGGAAAATGTATACAAGTTCTCTTAGTTAAATCAGAAATCTGGCATATTCATTGTTAGTTCATTGATAATTCCTCTTTTGTGCCCTCCACTAATGATTTCTCCAAACAATTCTCTTTCTTAGAGGAAACTTTAATAACTACTGATGCTGAATTTAATTACACAGGACAGCTGAACTCTAGTAATATAACATTAATATTATACTGATTTGAATGGACTCTGGGCTGATTTCTTTCAGTCAGCACATTCAAAATATATCTCTATCCAAATATACCTTTATTTAGAGTTGAACTACTAACAGACTCTGCATGGCAATAGTTTCTAATAAAATCTCTGATTTTATTTACTTAATTTTCACTGCCTTGAATGCTACAAAACACAAAAATTTCAGAACACTAAACTAGGTAATATTTATAGAAACTGAGGAACTGTACAGAGTAGGTTCTTAACTTGTTTTACTAAGTAAGTGACAATTTCGTAATTCAGAGAAGAAACAGACATTCGCTTGCCACTAGGTGTTTGTATTTTAAGACTTCAGAAATTCATATTAAATTAAATCCCTACAAACCTCAAATTACACAGTAATACAGAATTAAAAAAAATTAAAGTCTAGTAGAAACACTATTCTCAGATTCAGAGTCTGGGGGTTTGTCATTCACTTGGTATATAGAATAGCTCTTCATTCCTCCATAAGGTACTATTTGTTTTCATTAATAAAAGAGACCTATCAGTTGGCTTAATCTAATCTTTTCAATACAATATATACAGATGTATGGTTTCAAAAACATGATTTATCCATTTGCCACGAAATTGCTAACAAGTACATTATGTCACATTAAAATTTGTTTCTTAAAAAGAGGGTGTAAGGTTTTTAAATGTAAAGTTATTAGTCTAAAGCAATTTAAACAAGGTCTGTTCTTTGGCCTATAATCTATTCTTTATCCGGATTATGGTTCAAAATGTTTTTACTGCAATCTCTGCTAGAGCTCATCTTTTTATTGTGTGAGTCCAAGCCCCCTTAATGTTTTAGAAAGGCCTTGACTAACTGAACTTTGATCTGATGTCTTCATTGAGAAAAACACCAGGTTGCCCATTTCAGATGCAAATCCCTCTAAGGCCCAATAGAATTTAGTAAAGACAGCAAAAAAGAAGAAACAAGAAGTTTCCAGGATCCTCTTTGAGAATCCTGGGGCACACTGGTGTCCTTAATCCACACTGCTGCATGGATTAAGGTAGGTGATAACCTTTCCTGATTCAAAAGAATAAGCGGAGTGCCTACAAACTGGGTGGAGACTAGGATTTGGTAATAATAAAACACCATGCAATAAAAGCCTGGTCTCTGTCAGAAGCCTCTGAAAAGGCCTCAGTGTACCACATTCCCAGGCCTAGTGGGGAAGCTTGCAAAAGCCTACCTGAATCAAATAAGCATGAATAATCTATTTTAGCAGACTGGCCATGGGGAGAGAGAAAGAAAGAGAGATTTTCGCTTCTTTTAAGTTAATAAATTTATTAGTGAACTGAAGGTTCTTGAAGTCCTATGCACTTCGAGAAATATGCTAAATTGCCAAGAAGCAAAGCATGCTTTTTAAGTTGCCGTCTCTACCAATGTTTCTAATTATAATATTAATGTCATCGAAATCTGAGATTTGGGATGAATCAAGGCAGAAAATTGATTTCATCCTGTGACAGTCTACACACAGAACACAATTCATCAAAATGTAAAAATTTATTTGGAAAAATTTAAAATTACAATTAAATTATTACTTTTTAAAAAATTAAGATTAGATAATGGCAACTGAAATATTTATAGGGTAGACATTAAACATTTATTGAATGATGAAAAACTTTAATGCTGCAATAAAAATGAAAAATAAATACACTCTTACAGGAAAAACAATTTTGTAAGTTTTTTTTCTACCCAAGACACAGAGCATTAACATATCATCAGATGATTGAAATGTTGTGAAATCTTCCAAGGTCTAGAATTGTAAAATAAAGACTTAAAATATTTCCTTTTAAAAAGGTCACTGAATGCTTTAAATATAATAATAATAATGGTAATCCATGAAAAACTGTCAACTTCCTGAAACAAAAAATGCACTAAAAAAACTATCATCAATAACTATTCCAATCAATAACTATTTACTCAGTTTGGTATAGTTTTACATAATGAACACTTAATTCACATTCATAAACTACCCTTTAACTTTGTCAGCTGTGGAAGAGAGTAAAACAGAATGGTTCAATAAAAACTTACTATGCTAAAAGTTTCCAAAAGCAGCGGCAAAACAATACCCTCCCTCACCATGAATATATCAGAAAGAAAGCAAAAATTCAGACAACAGCTGCACCAGAAAAAAAACAGTCCAAACAAGACATTTTCTTAGCGTTATCATTTTTTGTTTCTCAGTACGGCATAACACAAAGCAAGAATCCGAAAGGTTATAAACCATTTTGAGCATCAGTTCAATCATTAGAAACCAGAGCGAATAATAACAATTTTACCAGACTATTGTAAGAATCTAATGAAATACTGGAAGTGAATATCTTGTAAATTATCAAGCACTACATAAATATTATTAATTATTATTATTGTGTTATGATTCACTAGAGAATCGTAAGATCCATCACTATCCTTTGCCATTACACTGCTCTCCTGGAAAAACAGTATTTGTTGTCATCTGAAACATGTATATATCTATCACTGGACTGTTGTAGCTGAACTACTAAGATGAGAAGCCGAAGTGTAATGAGGATTTAATATAATAGAGAGCTAATATGCTGTTACAAATTGCTGTTCTAAGCCTTGGTAGTAGAGCTCTACAGTATTAAAAAAATTAAGTCTCAGAATAGGCTGCAGGCCATCATCCTTGGGAGGGCATGGGCATCCTAGGTGGCTCAGGCAGTACAGAATCTGCCTATAATGCAGGAGACATTCCTGGGTCAGGAAGATTCTCTGGAGAAGGGAATGACAACCCACTCCAGTATTTATTCTTGCCTAAAGAACTCCAGGGAAAGAGGAGCCTGGCAGGCTAGTCTATGGATTTGCAAAGGTGGACACAACTGAGCAACTAACACTTTTTCACTTTTATCAGTCCTTGCGGTGAACAGGGAACAAGGTTTGGTTTAATGATTTGATAGAAAAGAAGGACACATGTCCACCCAGGAGAGAAAATCAAAATCACAGGATGAAGGAAAGTTGGCATCTACAAACTATACACCCTTCCAATGGGAAGAAGCACTATTCTATGCTTTATTGAGCTAGTGTTATTTATTTAAGTGTACTTATCCTTTTTTGCATTCCCTAAATGGGAATAGGACTATATTCTTAGGACTGAGAGATAATTTATATTAAAAGGCATCTCTGAAAATCAACAGAATGTCTTTCTGTTACATTATGCTTTGGACTACTTGATTAAACTTTACTCACAATAGTATTAACTATATTTTATCTCAAGTAAAATACAGAAAATCAGGGTTTTATTGTTGTTTTTAAACTGATAATGGCAAGATAAGGTCTGGATTTATAAAGTAGATAATGACAGCTGATGATCAAAGTTTATCAGTCTTAGTAAATCATCATGTACAAAATTTCTGTGACAGGCAAATAAATATACAGGCTAGTGACATTTCAAAGAAAAGCAGTCAGAAGATGACTCTATTTTCTAAACTTGATAGAACTTAGTTATAAATACTAGTAAACGAAGGCTTGTCCACTGAGTGTAAACTCAAAATTAGCTGCAACTTGGTGTGTATTCATTAATGCAACTTAACTCACTTTAACATTTAATTCACACACCAAATAATTCATTCACTCCTGTATTCAACAAACAACTACTGAGCACCTACTATAGACCAGGAAAACAAAATAGTCAAAGTCTTTTTCTCCCACTGACTCACACTCTAGTCAGAGGAGATGGATGATACGTTATATCCTAAGTGATGATAAGTTCTCGGAAGAAAAATATGGTGGTGAAAGGGTATGAGAGAATAGTTTTATTTTATATAGAGTGACAAAGGAAGACATTCCCAATAAAGTGATATTTTAGTGGAGTCTTGAAGAAAATGGGAAAGTAAATCACCTGGAGAAAACCATTGTAAAATCATAACTTCTAAAACACTCAAGCTCTAAACCTTGAAAACTGAGGTTTACGTGTAAATGTGTAACATCGCAGAAGTTTACTCCCATAGTAACAACTGCAAGCACACCATACTCTAAAAGGAAAAAGCAGAATAAGCAGTACTACTCATACATAAAAGGGGGTAGGAAGAGTGTCTGCAATTACAACACAGAGAGAAACAACCAAAATTATAAAGAAATAAAGAATTTTCTCCCCAATTGAAACAGATTTCATAATAAGCAGTAAGAAAAATCTTAGTTTCAATTACTCGTATCTTCACTGACAACTTCACTTCAATAATGTCAGTGACCATGAAAAGACCAAAACCAAGATCAGATAAGAGTTAAAAAAAAAAAGAAAATGGAAGTTACAAGTATTTTATATAAAGTAAAACTGAATTGGTATACTATCTTTACACAAAAACTAAATTCAATTTAGAGTTTATATTCTTAATGTCTTTCAGAAACACCAGCAGAAACATTAGAAATACGGTTCCTTTTTACAAAAGTCATCCTTAAGCCCAGTTACTTAAATGAATCTGCCAGATTACAGGCATGAAGTTTTTGCCATTAGGGTTCTCAAGTTTAAGTCCTACATTGCTTGTTTTAATCCTTATAAATTAATTCACATTTTCCAAGCAGAACAACTACATTTATTCTGGCCTCTTATATCCAGTTCTCATTCACAATCTAAGCTATCTCTGCAACAATTTCTGACTGTTGAGCTTCCTTTTACTTTTTAATACAAATGTATGGGTTTCTACTGTACACATTTACCACAGTTTATTTAACTAGTTGCTTGCTGGTGCTAAGTCACCTCAGTTGTGTTCAACTCTGTGCGACCCCATAGACGGCAGCCCACCAGGCTCCACCACCCCTGGGATTCTCCAGGCAAGAACACTGGAGTGGGTTGCCATTTCCTTCTCCAATGCGTGAAAGTGAAAAGTGAAAGTGAAGTCGCTCAGTCGTGTTCGACTCTTAGAGACCCCATGGACCGCAGCTCCTCCATCCATGAGATTTTCCAGGCAAGAGTAGTGGAGTGGGGTGCCATTGCCTACTCCAACTAGTTGCTTACTGATGGACGTTTAGACTATTTCTAATTTTTTGCTATAAAAAAACATGCCTCATATATAGGTCATGCAGATTGAATTTTACATCTGAGTAAATATATTAATGATGTAAATTTCCAATTAAAAGATCGAAGGGTACAAGTTTTTGTAATTTTGAAGGATTCTGACAAATTACCCTCCACGGAAGCTACTTACATTTCCACCAGCAAAGCATGAGAGCACTAGTTTCTGCCTGTCTTTGCTAATTTAACATCTTACCAAACATTTTAGATTACTGACAGTCTAGTAAGAGAAAAATGGCAGGTTTTAATTTGCATTAAATTAATTTTAATTTAGCAATTTGCATTTCTTTCATTATAACTGAAATTTGGCATTTGTTCTTATGTTTAGGAGCCACCTAAATTTCTTTTTTTTTTTTTTTACAATTTTTTCTGTTCTTAAAAGTTGAGATGGTAGACTATTTCTTATTCTATTTTATGAGCTGCAAGTATTCCCTCTCCAATTTGTAGTTTGTTCACAGCCACTTAAATCACACTTAAAAATGATACTATTCAAACACCATTCCCATCTGAATTAGAACAATTAACCACTGCTTAATATATGCCCATTACAACACATTTTATACTTGGTATACAGATGATGCTTAATCAGTATTTTCTGACCGAATGAATAAATGGCTTTAATACAGGTGCTAGAGATGCAAGAGAAAATAAAACAAGCTCCCTGCCCTATACAGAATTCTTTCTGGTGGAGAAAAGAATTATACTACCAACTAATTAAAAACAATGTATAAAAGTACTTTAAAATACATGTGGTATTATGGAAACAAATCTAGGAAACTAGATAATTACATATTATTTACACTTGGAGAAGGATGAGTTGGTGAGAAAGTGAAAAGCACTGCCAGCAGAAAAAAGCAATTTCCATAGAGCAGTTCTCATGGCATGGGTGAATACAGTGTTTTATGCACACACAGGACACAGACCAAAAAGGTAGGCTTGGTATAAATCTTGAATACAATCTTGAGAAGTTTATATTTTCATATGTGGGCTTATAATGGATTTCACCTCATAATTCAAATTCTCATTAACTGGTAGGAACCACCCAGACACTCCACAGAGAATTCTAAAGCTGTGTCTGAGGTTAGCAGGAAGGTAATGTGATTGACAGTGTGCCATGCATTTATTTAGTTTTGTTTTCTAAATGTGTGAGCTTATTTCTTTCTATATTATTTATTTATTTGGTTGTGCTGGGTCTTTGTTCGGTGTGAGGGCTTTCTCTAGTTACGGTGCAATGGCTTCTCAAGGCTGTAGCTTCTCTTGTAGAGCATGGGCTTCAGTAGCTGTGGCTTGCATGGGCTCAGTAATTTTTAGGAAATATCATCCCATTTACAATAACATCAAAAACAATAAAATACTTAAAAGTAAATTTAACCAAGGAGGTGAAAAATCTCTATTATGAAAACTATAAGACATTGATAAAAGAAACTGAAGAAGATACAAATAAATGGGAAAGGTATTCCATGTTCATGGATTGTGCAATTAATATTGTTAAAATGTTAATACTGCTGCTAAGTTGCTTCAGTCATGTCTGACTCTGTGAGACCCCATAGATGGCAGCCCACCAGGCTCTCCCGTCCCTGGGATTCTCCAGCCAAGAACATTGGAGTGGGTTGCCATTTCCAAAAGTCATTTATAGCAGTGGTCTCCAATGTTTTTGGCACCAATGACCAGTTTTGTGGAAGACAATTTTTCCGTGGACTGGGGCAGGTCAGGGAGGGATAATTTTGGATTATTCAACCATATTACATTTATTGTGCATTTTATTTTTAATCTAATGTCACCTCTGATCTGACAGGCAGTACCAGCAGGCTGTAGCCTGGAGGTTGAGGACCCTTGATTCAAAGATTCAGTACAATGCTTATCAAGATTCTAATGGCAAGTTTTACAGAAGTAGAAAAAACACTACTAAAATTTATATGAAACCACAAAAGACCATCAAAAGCCTAAGAAATTTTGAGAAAGAAGAACAAAGCAGGATGCAACACACTTCTTGATTTTAAGCTGTATGATAAAGCTATATTAATCAAAACAGTATGATATTGACATAAAAACAAATAGAACACTGGAACACACTTGAAAGGCCAGAAATAAGCCCAAGCATACATGGTCAACTGATATTCGACAAGGTAGCCAAGAAGACTCAAAAAAGAAAAGACCTTCTCTTCAATAAATGGTATTGGGATAACTGGAAATTGAAATGTAAAAGAATGAAAATGAACCCCTATATTACTCCACTCACAAAAATTAACTTGAAACACACTGAAGACTTAAATTTAAGACCCACAATCATGAAACTCCTAAAAGAAAACATAAGAATGAAACTCCTTGACATGGATCTTGGTAATGTATATGGATGGATTGGATACCATATGCAACAAACTAAAAAAACAAGTTGACTACATCAAACTCAAAAGTTTCTTTACAGCCAAAGAAACAATCAACAAAGTGAAAAAATAACCTATGGACTGGGAAAAAGTTTTTGTAAGCCATCTATCTGATAAGGGGTTAATATCCAAAATGCATTTAAAAACTTGTATAAAAAAACAATTAAAAAAATGGAGAAAGGATCTGAATAGACATTTTTCCAAAGATGATATTAAAAAGGCCAACAGGTACATGAGAATATGCTCAACAACACTAGTCATTACAGAAATACAAGCTAAAACCACAATGCTAAGTTGTTAAGATAATTACTTCACGCCTGTTAGAATAGCCATCATGGGAAAGGTAAAGAGATAACAAATGCTGGCGTGGATGTCCTGTGTTGGTGGGATTGTAAATTGGTGCAGTGGAACTACCATAGGATCCAGTAATTATACTTCTGGGAATATATTTAAAGGAAATGCAAACACTAACTCAAAAAGGTATCTGCAACCCCAAGTTCATAGCAGTTGTATTTACAAGTTAAGAAATGGAAACAACCTGAGTGTCAATTGATGGATAAATGAATAAAGAAGTTGTGATATATATACTGGAATGTTGTTTAGTCTTTAAAAAATGAGAAAATCCTGTCATTTGCAACAGCTAGGATAGAACTTAGTGGCATTATGCTAAGTGAAATCGGTCAGAAAGAAAAAGGCAAATGGTGTAAAATCTCACTTACATGTGGAATCTAAAAGCAAATAAAACAGAAACTAACTTATAGAAAAAAAGATTAGATGTTGGGTACCAAAGGTAGAGGGTAGTGGGAGGGGGAATTGGAGGAAGGTGGCTGAAAAGTAAATAAAAGAAATAAGTACTGTGGATATTTGTAAAGCCTCCTCAGATAACCATTTTGCCTTCAGTTCAGTTCAGTTCAGTCACTCAGTCCTGTCTGACAATTTGCAATCCCATGGACTGCAGCACACCAGCCTTCCCTGTCTATCACCAACTCCCGGAGCTTACTCAAACTCATGTCCATCGAGTCGGTGATGCCATCCAACCATCTCATCCTCTTTCGTCCCCTTCTCCTCCAACCTTCAATCTTTCCCAGAATCAGGGTCTTTTCAATTTAGTCAGTTCTACGCATCTGGTGGCCAAATTATTGGAGCTTCAGCTTCAGCATCAGTCTTTCTAATGAATATTCAGGACTGATTTCCTTTAGGATGGACTGGTTGGATCTCCTTGCAGTCCAAGGGACTCTCAAGAGTCTTCTCCAACATCACAGTTCAAAAGCATCAATTTTTTAGTGCTCAGTTTTATATATAGTCCAACTCTCACATCCATACATGACTACTGGAAAAAATATAGCTTTGACCAGATGGACCTTTGTTGGCAAAGTAATATCTCTGCTTTTTAATATGCTGTCAAAGTTGGTTATAACTTTTCTTCCAAGGAGCAAGTGCCTTTTAATTTCATGGCTGCAGTCACCATCTGCAGTGATTTTGGAGCCCAGGAAAACAAACTCTGTCACTGTTTCCATTGTTTCCCCATCTATTTGCCATGAAGTGATGGGACCAGATGCCATGATCTTAGTTTTCTGAATGCTGAGGTTTAAGCCAACTTTTTCACTCTCCTCTTTCACTTTCATCAAGAGGCTCCTTAGTTTTTCTTTGCTTTCTGCCATAAGTGTGGTGTCATCTGCATATCTGAGGTTATTGATATTTCTCCCGGCAATCTTGATTCCAGCTTGTGCTTCATCCAGTCCAGCGTTTCTCATGATGTACTCTGCATATAAGTTAAATAAGCAGGGTGAAAATATACAGCCTTGACGTACACCTTTCCCAATTTGGAATCAGTCTGTTGTTTCATGACCAGTTCTAACTGTTGCTTCTTGACCTGCATACAGATTTCTTAGGCAGGTCAGGTGATCTGGTATTCCTATCTCTTTCAGAATTTTCCACAGTTTATTGTGATCCACATAGTCAAAGGCTTTGGTGTAGTCAATAAAGCAGAAGTAGATGTTTTTCTGGAATTCTCTTGATTTTTCAATGATCCAATGGATGTTGGCAATTTGATCTCTGGTTTCTTTGCCATTTCTAACCAGCTTGAACATCTGGAAGTTCATGGTTCATGTACTGTTGAAGCCTGGCTTGGAGAATTTTGAGCATTACTTGGCTAGAGTGTGAGATGAGTGCAATTGCGTGGTAGTCTGAACATTTTTTGGCATTGCCCTTCTTTGGGATTGGAATGAAAACTGTCCTGTGGTGACTGCTGAGGTTTCCAAATTTGCTGGCATGTTGAGTGTAGCACTTTCACAACATCATCTTTTAGGATTTGAAATAGCTCAACTGGAATTCCATCACTTCCACTAGCTTTGTTCGTAGAGATGTTTCCTAAGGCCCACTTGACTTCGCATTCCAGGATGTTTGGTTCTAGGTGAGTGATCACAGCATCGTGGTTATCTTGGTCATGAAGATCTTTTTTGTACAGTTCTTCTGTGTATTCTTGCCACCTTTTCTTAATATCTTCTGCTTCTGTTAGGTCCATACCATTTCAGTCCTCTTTTTCTTTGGGATGGTTTTGATCATCTCCTCCTGTATAGTGTTACGGACCTCTGTTAATAGTTCTTCAGGCACACTGTTAACTAGATCTAGTACCTTGAATCTATTTTTTACCTCGACTGTGAATTCATATGGGATTTGATTTAAGTCATACTGGCAAGCCTACTCTTTTTTCCCGGTTTTCTTTAGTTAAGCTGAATTTTGCTGATGATCTGAGCCACAGTCAGTTCCAGGTCTTGTTTTTGCTGACTGTATACAGCTTTTCCATCTTCGGCTACAAAAAATGTAATCAATTTGATTTCGGCATTGATCATTTGGTGATGTCCATGTGTAAAGTTGTCTCTTGTCTTGTTGAAAAAGGGTATTTGCTATGACTAGTGCATTCTCTTGGCAGAATTCAGTTAGCCTTTGCCCTGCTTCATTTTGTTCTCCAAGGCTGAACTTGCCTGTTACTCCAGGAATATCTTGACTTCCTACTTTTGCATTCCTATCCCCAAAGATGAATAGAACAGTTTTTTTTAGGTGTTAGTTCTAGCAGGTCCTCTAGGTCTTCATAGAACTGGTCAACCTCAGCTTCTTCAGCACTGGTGGTAGGGACATAGACTTGGATTACTGTGATGTTGAATGGCTTGCCTTGGAAGTAAGATCATTCTGTCATTTTTGAGGTTGTACCCAAGTACTGCATTTCAGACTCTTGTTGATTATGAGGGCTACTCTGTCTTCTATAGGATTCTTGCCCACAGTTGTATATATAATGGTCATCTGAATTAAATTTGCCAATTCCTGTTCCTTTTATTTCGCTGATTCCTAGGATGTCGATGTTTATTCTTACCATCTCCTGCTTGACCACGTCCAATTTTCCTTGATTCATGGACCTAACATTCCAGGTTCCCATACAATACTGTTCCTTGCAGCATCAGATTTTACTTTTGTCGCCAGACACATCCACAACTGAGCATCGTATCTGCTTTGGCTCAGCCACTTCATTCATTCTGGGGCTATTGGTAATTCTCCTCTGTTCTTCCCCAGTAGCATATTGGACACCTTAAGACCTAGGGGACTCATCTTTTGGTGTTATATATTTTTGCCCTTTTATACAGTTCATGAGGTTCTCACCACAAGTATACTAGGGTAGTTTACGATTCCCTCCTCTAGTCGGTCACGTTTTGTCAGAACTCTCTGCTATAACCTGTCCATCTGGGGTGGCCCTGTGCTGCATGGCTCATAGCTTTATTGAGTTATACAAGGCTTTACAAACAGCAGAAGAACAAAGAGACATAAAAAGCAAGGGAGAGAGGGAAAGGTACATCCAATTAAACACAAGAGTTTCAAAGAATAAATTGGAGAGAAAAGAAAGCCTTCTTCAATGAACAGTGCTGAATAACAGAAGAAAACAACTGAAGGGGAAAGACTAGAGATCTCTTCAGGAAAACTGGAAACATCAATGAAGCATTCTGCCCAAAGATGGGCACAATAAAGGATAAAAATTGCAAAGACCTAGTAGATGCTGAAGATATCAAGAAGAGATGGAAAGAATACACAGAAGAACTGTATAAAAAAGATCTTAGTCACCCAGAGCCAGACATTTTGGAGCTCAAAGTCAAGTGGGCCTCAAGAAGCACAGTTGCTAATAAATCTAGTGGAGGCAATGAAATTCCAGCAGAACTATTCAGATCCCTAAAGGAGGATGCTGTCAAAGTTTTGCATTCATTATGTCAGCAAATCTGGAAGATCCAGCAGTGGCCACAGGACTGAAAAGCTCAATCCTCATCCCAACTCCCAAGAATGGTAGTATCAAAGAATGTGATAACCACTGGACAACTGCAATCATCTCCCATTCTAGTAAGGTCATGCTTAAAATCTTGATGCTAGCATTATGTGAACCAAGAACTTCCAGATGTCCAAGTTGGTTACAGAAAAGAAAAAGGAAGTAGAGATCAAATTGCCAACATTCTCTGGATTATACAGAAAGCAAGGGAATTTCAGAAAAACATCTATCTCTGTTTTATCCACTGTGCTAAAGCCTTTGACTGTGTGGATCATGATAAACTGTGGAAAGTTCTTAGAGAGATGGGAATACCAGACCATCTTACCTGTCTCCTGAGAAACATGTATGCGGGTCAAGAAGCAACAGTTAGAAACATTTATGGAAAAACTGATTGGTTCAAGATTGAGAAATGAGTACAACAGGGCTGTCTGTTGTCACCCTGTTTGTTTAACCTATAAGCTGAGCATATCATGAGAAATGCCAGGATTGATGAATTAAAAGTCAGAATCAAGAGAGGCGGGAGAAACATCAACAATCTCAGATATGCGGATGACACCACTCTAATGGCAGAAAGCGAAAAGAAACTAAAGAGCCTCTTTCAAGGGTGAAGGAGGAGAGTGAAAGAGCTGGCTTAAGACTAAATATTAAAAAAAACTAAGAACTCAGATCATGGCATCCAGCTCCATTACTGCATGACAAACAGAAGGGGAAAATGTGTAAATAGTGATAGATATCCTCTTCTCAGTCTCCAAAATCACTGCAGATGGTGACTGCAGCCATGAAATCAGAAGATGATTACTTTCTTGGCATGAAAGCAATGACAAACCTAGACAATGTATGGAAAAGCAGAGACATTTCTCTGCTGACAAAGGTCCGCATTAGTTAAGGCTAAGGTCTTCCCAGTGGTCACATGGGGTTGTGAGAGCTGGACTATAAAGAAGGCAGAACACCAAAGAGTTGATGCCTTCAAACTGCGATGCTGGAGAAGACTCCTCAAAGTCCCTTAGACAGCAAGGAGATCAAACCAGTCAATTTTAAGGGAGATCAAGTCTGAATATTCACTGGAAGGACTGATGCTGGAGCTGAAGCTCCAGTATTTTGATCATCTGATGCGAACAGACGACTCTTCCCTGAGGCTGGGAAAGATTGAGGGCAGAAGGAGAAGATATCATCAGAGGATGAAATGGCTGGACAGTATCACTGATGCAATGAACATGAACTTGGGCAAACTCCAGGAGATGGTGAGGGACAGGGAGGCCTGGTGTGCTGCAGTCCATGTGGTCATAAGGAGTCAGACATGACTGGGAAACTGAACAATAACTACTATGGATATAATGTACATAATGATGACTGTAGCTAAAACTGTTGAATAATATGTAGGAAAGCTAAGAAAGTAAATCCTAGCATTCTCATTACAAGGAGAAATATTTTTTCCTTTTTCTTTTCATTTTATCCATATGGGATGATGGATGTTAACTGAACCTATTGTAGCAATCATTTCACAACTTATGTAAGTCAAACCATGATGCTGTAAACATTAACGTTATAAAGTGACATATGTCAATTATTTCACAATAAAATTTGGAAAAAAAGTCATCTAGAAAAGATACCCTACAAATAAGCAATTATTTAAATAAACAATTGTATTGCATTTAAAGAGTAACAAGTATATCACAAGAGATTCTATAAAATGAAAACAAATATATTTGCTAATTTTGGAGAGTTTATTGACTTGCCTCCATCTTGGGGAATAACTGGTAACGCCAAGCTATTTTCATCTTAATGTCAGATTCCATTTTATGACCGCATATATCTTCATCGCATTCTTTTTTATAGCTATGATCAATTAATGGTGCAGGAAGTTTCTACGAAAACAGAATGACACACTATTAAGCATCTGTGGTAAAAAAAAATGACAATTTTCTTAAATCATAATATTAGAACTTTCCAATGTCTTAAAAATTGACACTTTAAAATTGACTCAAGCATAATATCATAACAATATCAATATTTCTACAGTAGAGAAGGAATTACACAGTATTAAATGTGAAATTTAACTTTTTACTAACGAACTAGAATTTGAAAAAAAATTCAAATTTTTACATTGGCAAAAATCAAATGCTGTTGCTAGACACTATGATCATCAAAAAAATTTTATACTCTTAAAGTCTAGAATTAGCACTTTTGTGTTATATGTAATTATTGTTATGTTTGCCACGAGGTAAAAATAAAGCATGTGCATAATCTGTTTACTGGTTTGTAATTCTAGAATTTAAAAAACTCATTCACCCAAAATAATGGGTGAAGTAGCAACTAAGAATAAAGACATTTATTTTGCCCATATCAAACATTAGTTTTGCACCTGCAAGCCTATGCCTCTAACTTTAACAATGAAAATAGAATTTAAAATCTTTGATTAAATGAAGAGACAAAGAATTCCAATTTTCCTTACTTAGAAGCTGACCTACAAAATGACCTACTGAGAGGCGACAAGAAAACATATAGAAAACATTATTTTGTGAAGAGTACACACACTTTTTGGAGAAGGAAAGCACAAGCAGTAATTTTGTTTTTTATCAGCTATAATCATAAAGTGGAGCATTTGTATTAGTAAACATAATCTTGCATGCCTTCATAAATTAGTGTAAGCTGCAATTAATACCTTTCAGGATTAAATTTACTTATGCTTTACCATCATATATTTTAGTAACCTCCTAAAAGATCTCACAGTGGATTCAGTCTATAACATATGCTAGTATTAGACACTAGTTGTATCATTGAAACTCTGAATACATCATACCTAGCAAAGCATTCATTTCTTATAAAACACAAAGCAACATTTTCTCCAATGGAAACAAATACATGTGTATAGTTCAACATAGCATAGAGGTTATAAGTTTGAATTCAGCAACCAGATTGTTCAGATTCAAATCCTGACTTTGCAGTAGAGCTGTATCTGTGGTTACCTGACCACCTGTAGCACCTCTACACGTCTCCACTCAATACTGGAAAAATGCAGATAGTAGTATTTACTTCATTGGTTTGTTGCAAGTAATAAATGAGCTAAAAAATGTAAATGCAAAGAATGGTACCTGCCACACGTCAAGCATTCAATAAATGTTCAATTATGAGAATTCAGTCAAATCACTGTCCTAACTTTTACTCAGAGCCACATATTTTGTATTGCCAATATTAGGCAACATTTAGTATAAATATTTGTATTTTTTCAATCTAAGGAACATTTTAATAACAGTTATGACAAAGGTCATAACTCAACAACAAAAACATTAAAAATTTTTTTTCAAAAGAGACAGTGTATATTTTTAAAATGTATACCACACTGTCTCTCATTAGTTAAAATATATCAATCTGGAATAGAAAATGTTTTAATATTAAGGTATATAGTATTAAAGAACTAGACCTAAAATATTAGGGACCTCTTACTAATACGGCTAAGACAGGTAAACAAGATGAGAGTATAAAAATAGGTGAGCATTTCCTTATATATCTTATTAAATAGGCATCTACTCCTACGGTGGACATTTCACCATTTCAAAAACTTTTATAAGGTGACAATTACAATGATTCTAATTTCAGTATTGATAAAATAGATACTCATTTTCTAAAGAGGAAAATGTTCAAAATAGGTATAGAAAATACACTCTAACTAGTAACATTCATCTAAAGGTTATGTTTTCATATATATAAATAATAAACATACATATATTAATATGTGCATATATTAAGTACTTTCAATTGAAATAAAATTCACATAAAACAAAATTTATTATTTTAATTATTTTAAAGTACAGTTGAGTGAATTTTAGTATATTGAGTTGTGCAACCATTACCACTATTTACTTTCAGAACATTTTCAATACTCCCAAAAGAAACAGTACACTCATTCAGCAGTCACTACCTATTCCCCCTTCTCCTAGTCCTAGTAATCGTTAATCTACTTTCTGTCTTACAAATTAGCCTAGTCTAGACAATTAATTTAAATAGAATTATATAACACATGACCTTTTGGATCTGGTTTATTTCACTTAGCATGGTGTTTTCAAGGTTCATCCATGTTGCTGTATGTATTTCATTTCATTTTATGACTGAATAATATTCCACTGATTGGATATATGTCACATTTGTTTATCTATTCATCAGTTGGTAGACATCTGGATTGTTTCTACTTTTTGACTGTTATGACAAAGCAGCTATGAATATTCATGCATGAGTTTTAATGTGAACATATATATCCAATTCTCTAGGATATATACCTAGGAGAGGGTTATTGAGTAAATCTGTT